>NW_028158115.1:0-198853 GCF_964263955.1 Coregonus lavaretus
TACATTAAATTGACAAAGTAGAGCAACGAATGTTCAAGTATCTAGATTGTGTTCTCCATGTCTGTCTGACTGTAGCTCATCTGTTCAATAGAAAAACTAAATGTTATGACTATTACTACTGTTCCCTGAAGGAGGGAAATGAGGTACAACATACTATGGGGAGTCGCACTCTCGCGACTTCAGTTGAAGGATCTACAATCACGCCTGACAATGCCAATGAAATCTGCGCCTCGCTGGAAGCCGCGCCTTCCACAGGTGATAAGTGTGAGGCTCGGATTAATTCCTTCAATTTAATACCGCTCTTCACCGAGCCCAAGAACGAGCGGTCCAGGACCAAACAGGTGTTGTACCTCGTTTCCCGCCTTCAGGGAACAGTTGTTATAGTCACAACGTTACGTTCCCTTTCAGTCAGTCAACTTCAGTACAACATACTATGGCAGCATTTCCCAAACTCGGTCCTGGGGAACGTAATGTTTTTTGCCCTAGCAATACACAGCTGATTCAAATAATCAACTGTGATGGAATAATCATCAAGCTTTGATTATTTTAATCAGCTGTGTAGTGCTAGGGGAAAAAAACTAAATGTGCACCCTTTGGGGTCCCCAGGACCGAGTTTGGGAAACACTGTACTATGGGGAAATATAATCACGTCCCAAGCCGACCCCAACGGATACTAAATGAAATGACACATGGCAGAACTGAACTGACCACCCAGAACTGACCCCGCTAGATGCGTCAGTCTGGGTATTGAGCACACGACGCGCTGCCTAGTGACTTTTCCCTGTCCCAGCCGTAAGAACACTGTGTGCTATACTGGGAGCAGTGACATCCAAGCGATAAAACCTCAAAAGGGTGTGGTGATGACAACTTGCCGCAGCACAAATATATCTTATAGTCAACCCTTTAAACAACGCCCAAGACATTGCCAAACCCCTGCTGGAGTGAGCGCGAACACCGCTAGGTAACCCTTGCCCCTTGCTGCTATATGCCAGGGAGATATCCACAATCAGCAACCTCAATAGACAGGTCCACTGTGGTGACTAAAGTAGAGCATCCACACAATGACAAACACTCTCTGCCTTGTGCACGCACACATGGGGGCACGTACAGTACCAGTCAAAAGTTTGGACACACCTACTCATCCCAGGGTTTTTCTTTATTTTTACTATTTTCTACATTGTAGAATAATAGTGAAGACATCAAAACTATGAAATAACACATATGGAATCATGTAGTAACCAAAAAAGTGTTAAACAAATCAAAATATATTTTATATTTGAGATTCTTCAAAGTAGCTACCCTTTGCCTTGATGACAGCTTTGTACACGCTTGGCATTCTCTCAACCAGCTTCATGAGGTAGTCACCTGGAATGCATTTCAATTAACAGGTGTGCCTTCTTAAAAGTGAATTTGTGAAATGTATTTCCTTCTTAATGTGTTTGAGCCAATAAGTTGTGTTGTGACAAGGTAGGGGTGGTATACAGAAGATAGCCCTATTTGGTAAAAGACCAAGTCCATATTATGGCAAGAACAGCTCAAAAAAGCAAAGAGAAACGACAGTCCATCATTACTTTAAGACATGAAGGTCAGTCAATCCAGAAAACGTCAAGAACTTTGAAAGTTTCTTCAAGTGCAGTCGCAAAATCCATCAAGCGCTATGATGAAACTGGCTTTCATGAGGACCGCCACAGGAAAGGAAGAACCAGAGTTACCACTGCTGCAGAGGATAAATCATTAGATTTACCAGCCTCAGAAATTGCAGCCCAAATAAATGCTTCACAGAGTTCAAGTAACAGACACATCTCAACATCAACTGTTCAGAGGAGACTGCGTGAATCAGGCCTTCATGGTCGAATTGCTGCAAAGAAACTACTACTAAAGGACACCAATAATAATAAGAAGAGACTTGCTTGGGCCAAGAAACAAGCAATGGACATTAGACCGGTGGAAATCTGTCCTTTGGTCTGATAATCTGAGATTTTTGGTTCCAACTGCCGTGTCTTTGTGAGACGCAGAGTAGGTGAACGGATGATATCCGCATGTGTGGTTCCCATCGTGAAGCATGGAGGAGGAGGTGTGATGGTGTGGGGGTGCTTTGCTGGTGACACTGTCTGTGATTTATTTAGAATTCAAGGCACACTTAACCAGTATGGCTACCACAGCATTCTGCAGCGATACGCCATTCCATCTGGTTGTGCTTAGTGGGACTATCATTTGCTTTTCAACAGGACAATGACCCAACACACCTCCAGGCTGTGTAAGGGCTATTTGACCAAGAAGGAGAGTGATGGAGCGCTGCATCAGATGACCTGGCCTCCACAATCACCCGACCTCAACCCAGTTGAGATGGTTTGGGATGAGTTGGACCGCAGAGTGAAGGAAAAGCAGCCTACAAGTGCTCAGTATATGTGGGAACTTCTTCAAGACTGTTGAAAACGCATTCCTCATGAAGCTGGTTGAGAGAATGCCAAGAATGTGCAAAGTTGTCATCAAGGCAAAGGATGGCTACTTTGAAGAATCTCAAATATAAAATATATTTTGATTTGTTTAACACTTTTTTGGTTGCTACATGATTCCATATGTGTTATTTCATAGTTTTGATGTCTTCACTATTATTCTACAATGTAGAAAATAGTCAAAATAAAGAAAAACCCTTGAATGAGTCGGTGTGTCCAAACTTTTGACTGGTACTGTACGTGCGCATGAACGCACACACACACTGTGGGAAGGGATATGACTAATACTGTGTGCCTACAGTGTTTGGCTATCAATGTGAAGAACTCCTACAGTTTCCCTTTTCTTCAGGAATCAAAACTAGGCCGATTCAGGGTACGTGTTATGTGCCCATTTCATGTAGGTTGTGTGTGTGTGTGTGTGTGTGTGTGTGTGTGTGTGTGTGTGTGTGTGTGTGTGTGTGTGTGTGTGTGTGTGTGTGTTTACAGTATCAGTGTGTATGTGTGTGTGTGTGTGTGTGTGCTTGACTACAGCCAAGCAAATTCTGTTTAAATTGTTTGGGAGTTAGTTTGGACATAAATAAATATTCAGATCGGAATATGGAGCAATAAAATATATATGTAATCTGTAATTTACGAGAATATTGCCCACATCTCCAGACCTTAAAATAGCAATTCCACTGTTGCATATAGCCTATATTCCAATATCAAGCTTGTATAATGAGAAAATATATCAGGAGGATACTGGGATGGATCAAGCTACTACTGTTCAATGCTCCCTTCTAGATGTGCTCCGGGGTGAAGTGTACCTTAGGTACAGATCTAGGATCAGCTAGCACAGTGGTATTCAAAGTCGGGTCGCGGGGGAACTGCAGTGGGGTTGCCAAAATGTAATGAATAAAAAATCATGTTTTGTTTTTTTTGGTACAAAAGATTAAGAGTAGGCTACATATTATTGTATTGGATAACATACAAACGTTTTTGAGAAAGATAATTTGAAAAATACAATTTTATGGAGTAAATGTACGCCTATTTATTGGTTTATTTTCATTTTGTTAATGTCATTCGATTTGGGGTGGGGTAGCAAAAAGTATTGGTGGAAAAATGGGGTCCCCAGATATTCTGGCGGTAAAAATTACCCCGTTAAAAAACGAATAATAATACCACTGCTCTAACACATCCTAATTTAAACTGTATTTGTGGGGGGAAATGCTAAATTTACCCAAGATCAGCATCTAGGGCAACTTCACCCTACACCAGAGGGAACAGGGTATAGACTACAATAGTTGTATCTACTGTTTGTTTGTCGATAACTTTTGTGTTGTCCACATTGCCCATTCTCCATTTCACCTCACAGAATAACAAATTGTCAGTTGTGTTACCTGTTGCTCCCTGATTTTAATGTCTATGGTTGCTCCTGTGGCAAGGAAAGTCCACGTCTCACCACCTACAGTTCGTACATACGAACAACAGGCAACTATGCCTGTGTCGGTGTACTGCTTTCTAAAAAGAGGGTTGGCCACCCAGAACAGCACAGCACGGAACATGCGTCAGGTAACTGTAACAGAACGTTGCCTCCTCTGAGGTCCGGTGAATTTTGGACACGCACCGACTCGGTTTGGGAGGCAGGGAGTGACAAACATATTTATCTGAAAGGGATTTTACAGTACTCTCATGCCTATTTTAAAAACGTTATAGACGTTTTAAGTTTCACGTGTTCGTGTGTCTTCTGCACTGATGTGACGAGTTTTGCATTTTTAAGGCGGATAAAACGCTCAGGTGTTTGTTTTTTCATAGGTTGATTTTTTTGGCCTTTTTATTATTCCTAAGTAGAGCAGCGACGGGAGGTTTTCCACTGCGGTATATTGCTTTATTGAAATACTTTTGTTTACCACGTCAGTGTTTTCCTTGGTTTCGTTTTTAAATATTTAATTTGTAACCACCGACAACGCCGAGTGGCCACGTTGGAACAAACAGGTAAGTGTCTGCAATAATATTATTAGCCTACACCTTTCGATTTCGAAGTTACTTTGCTTTTGTTTTCTACTGAATTTGACAGTTTTCCTGACTGAAGAAAGTTCGTAAACGTCCTTGGGTTGACACCTTTTGAGCTCGTGCCAACTCGTGCTAAAAATGTGATCCTTGTGCGCAAGGAACTACAGGCCTGGCTGCAAGCTGATGATTTGCGACGTGCTTGACCTCTGTATACTATGAAGCCACATATTCACCAAAGGATTATATAATCATAGTCACATTTGGTCCCACCTTATTTGTTGATATGTTCATTCAAGCATCAGTTTAGAAATTAACTTGACAGTGAGTGTGGAAAGTCACAGAAGGGCCTCACATAGAACAAACATTTTGAAGGAGAGGTTGCATAATGTTACCAAAATTATGTTGAGCTTTTCCATATAAATTCGAGTTATTTCACAGATTTCCCACATTTCTAAAGGGTACATTCAGAAACCATGATACACTTTAATGGAGTATTTAAATACAGAGAATATAATATACCTCAAAGTGACGGGTAAATGTAGCTCATTATAACCTAGTTAATGCGTTCTGGGATGATGGAAGAAATTGGGCCAGCTTTCTATCGCTGAGACTAATAGAGCATGGTAATCATGTCCAGCTGCTGTCGCACCACATACCACCAATATTGTACACCCTAAACTATTACCCATCTAACAGAATGCCTTGGCTCACACTGGTTATGTGTACTGAGTAAATGCAGGGGACTGTGTTAGATGTAGGAGTTGACTTGCATAATATGTGAACACATAAGGTATGTGCCTACTAGTGTGCTGAGACACATGGACTGTGTGTGTAATTTCCCTATATTCTTGCCAATGTGTCGTTCAATGCACAGAGTTGCTCATTCACTCTGCTGCATTGTAAACCATGTTTAACACAATGTTGCTGAGCTTCCCCTAAGGGTAAACTGCTGAGGTGATGTCATTATTTAGACCAAGCCTGGTCTCATTCTATGAGAGAGAGAGAGAGAAGCCTAGCGCTTTAACATGAGCCATCCAAAACCAACTGCACATAGATCTGCTTAGCTAGCACACAGAAAGACACATGCATGTGGTGGGACTCTGTCAGGGGTGGAATGGTAGGGGAGGGACCCCAGGTTACAGGGGAGACACCCAACAGGTCTCCAGGGACGTACTCTTTAAAGTCTTCCTTCACGAACCCCTAGGCCCTAACTGTGTGTGTGTGTGTGCTAACCCGAGGGTGTTATGAACATAACTGAACCCCTGACTCATTTAGTTTTTAGGAAGTAATATGGTGTTCAGTTCACTCTTTAAGTCCCTGTAACCATATTAATTACTGCACATTGTATGTAGCTTTCTGTTTTGCATCGGAAAGCGAAAACAAGTGTTTCTGAATGGACAAATCTGGGTAGTTACTCCCTTTCAAACGGTTTTCTTCCATTTGGTATCTAGTGAACCAACCTTGTCTCAGAGTATTTTGTATTATTCTGGATCTAAATCCGGGACATTCCATTTAGTATGATATGTCACGTTTCGTATGGTTTGTATACATTTGTGGATGTCATCATCCATATTGTATGGTATGTTACGAATTCCAATTTGTTGTGGCTAATGTTAGCCACCTAGTTAACGTTAGCTAGGCTAGTGGTTAGGGTTATTTATTAAGGTTAAAGGGTTAGCTAAAAGGGTTAAGGTTGTGGGAAGTGTTAGCTAACATGCTAAGTCGTTGCAAAGTAGCTGAAAAGTAGTAAGTAGGTAAAACGTTTCTAAAATGCCAAAGTTGTCCGTGATGAGATTCAAATACGCAACCTTTGGGCTGCTAAACGTTCACGTTATAGGCCCTCCTTTCGTTTTAGCCTTAAGTAACCATTTGTCTTATGTAACCATACCCAAACGT
This sequence comes from Coregonus lavaretus, assembly GCF_964263955.1. Taxonomy (NCBI): domain Eukaryota; kingdom Metazoa; phylum Chordata; class Actinopteri; order Salmoniformes; family Salmonidae; genus Coregonus; species Coregonus lavaretus. Next base: position 6,345 of record NW_028158115.1, read on the forward strand.
AACATATAGTACTAATTTGAGTGTCCTAGATTTACATTTACTATGTTAGGTCTAGTCTATCAGAGCAGGCTGAGTGAATGCAAACCAGACAGGGTTCAGAGACATCCAACTGGTTGTTCTGCTTTAAACCATCTGTGTTTGCCTTTCACTGAAGTCTTTCTCTCTGATACCTGTGTGTGGTTGGTTTGTGTAAAATGTAACGCAGCGCACTATTAGATTAAGTCAGTTATTTTCATATTAGTTTTTAAATATACACTCATTGGCCAGTTTTAGGTACACCACCCCGTTCACGAAATTGGTATGCTCCTACAGACAGTGAGTCACGTGGCCATGGCTTGCTATATAAAGCAGGCAGACAGGCATCGAGGCATTCAGTTACTGTTCGATTGAACGTTAGAATGGGCAAAACAGGTGACTTATGCGAACGAGTGTGGTATGATCGTCGGTGCCAGTTCGCTGGTTCCAGCCTCCTGGGATTTTCACGCACCACAGTGTCTAGGATTTACAGAGAATGGTGTGAAAAAACATTAAGTCAGCGGCAGTCCTATGAGCGAAAACAGTTAATTGATGAGAGATTGAAAGAGAATGGCAAGAATCGTGCAAGCTAACAGGCAGGCCACAAACAGGCAAATAACGGCGCAGTACAACAGTGGTGTGCAGAACGGCATCTTGGAACGCACAACTCGTCGGTCCTTGTCACGGATTGGCTATGGCAGCAGACGACCACACCGGGTTCCAAACCGATTAGCTAAAAACAAGAAGCGGCTCAAGTGGGCATACGATCACCGACAATGTGTATGTATGTATGTGTGTATATGTAAAGTGTTGGTTTCATGAGCTGAAATAAGATACCAGAAATGTTCCTCACATTTATTATTTCTCTCACATTTTGTGCACACATTTGTTTACATCCCTGTTAGTGAGCATTTATCCTTTGCCAAGCTAATCCATGCACCTGACAGGTGTGACATATCAAGAAGCTGATTAAACAGCATGATCGTTACACAGGTGCACCAATAAAAGGCCACTCTAAAATGTGCAGTTATGTCACACAACACAATGCCCCGGATGTCCCAAGTTTTGAGGGAGTGTGCAATTGGCATGCTGACTGCAGGAATGTCCACCAGAGCTGTTACCAGATAATTGAATGTTAATTTGTCTACCATAAGCCGCCTCCATCGTTTTAGAGAATTTGGCAGTACGTCCAACCGGCCTCACAACCGCAGGCCACATGTATGGGTCGTGTGGGCGAGTGGTTTGCTGATGTCAACGTTGTGAACAGAGTGCCCCATGGTGGCGTTGGGGTTATGGCATGGGCAGGCATAAGCTACGGAAAATGAACACAATTGCATTTTATCGATGACAATTTGAATGCACAGAGATACCGTGACGAGATTAGAAAGGGGGCAAATACTACTTCAATGGTACTGTATGTATGTGTATATACTGTATGTGTGAAATATATTGGTAGATGTGTAGGGGGTGGGGCTTAAAAGAAAGAACTGAGAGAAACTGAAGTGTAACCATATCAGTTGGATTTTTATCTGCTATCCTGCTGAAGAGCGCGAGTGTCACACTGACAAGACAGCGGGAGATAAAAACGGAGAGATGGAATGAAGGGAGAAGAGAAACATCATGGTGAAGGGAGAGATGGAGTGACTAGTCTGCTGGAGGGGAAATTCCTCACTGCCTCAAACACTGCCCCTCTTTCTCTCTCTGTTTCTATCTCTCAAAAACAATGTTCCCCTCTATTTCAATGTCTTTTTTTATCTCTTTCTGTTTCTATATATCTCTCTGTTTCTCTAACTTCTTCTCTTTTCTGTCTTTCAATATCGCTACCCCTTTTTTGTTTCCATTTTGCTCTCTTTCTTTCAGTTAATTCCTCTATCGTTGTCTGTTTCTCTCTTTCATTCCCTCTTGCAGGTTCAGTTATGCTCAGTTGCATAACATAGCAGTTCCTGTACATGACATTTACTGACTAATTATTACCATTAGAAGTACTGTAACAGAGAGCCCATGGTCTTTACACTATAATACATGTATAGGACTCCAGTGATCTGCATCATATGTCTGTGTGATATCAGTGTGTTTTGTCTGTCATACCTGATCTTAGAGGCTCCCCAGACCATGCCTAAGCCCCAGGTGTTGTCGGTATGTGTAAGTGGGAATCTTTGTGCGTCTCCATTTTCTTTTCACCACACAACCTTTGTTTGTCAGTGTCTTGACTTTGTCCTGGAAGGTAGTGTGAACGAGATGGTACAGTTTACATTGTGTGTGTGTGTCCCACTGTCTGGAATCATCTGTTTACGCCAGAGAAACCCCAGCTGACAGTGACCCGAAAAAAAAACATTTACTCTTTTGAAAAGTTTACTTTCTCCTGTACCCACAGTACAAACACCTCCTCCACACCGGCTGGCAAGGCACCACTACAGACACTTTAAATCATGTTTTATTGGTGTCAATGTAATGGTCTGGGGGTGATTTTATATAAACAAGGAAATAGGGCCTATTCTGTCATAAAGTCAGCTCTTTAGCTCTTAGTATTTACCTAGCCCTTCATCATTGCAAGCAACACATGAACCTTATGTTCAAAAAAATAAATGCACTATTGGTTAAGGGCTGTAAGTAAGCATTTCACTGTAATGTCTGCACCTGTTGTATTCGGCGCATGTGGCCAATAAAATGTGATTTGATTTGTGTGTGTGTGTGTGTGTATGGTAGTGGTATTGGAATTGCCCAGTAGGAGTAGTTTGCCTGGAGATCCTAATTAAGGAAGCTATTCCAGACACTTATATGGTCTCTCCTCCCAGTCATAAACTAAGTTTGTCACAATGTTTATCTAACCTTAACTATCTTTGCTATCTAACAGTGATAGTAGCCATTGAGACTGATTTTTACTGCAGTGTGTGTGTGTGTGTGTGTGTGTGTGTGTGTGTGTGTGTGCGGTGTGCTTACTCCGTGTGAAGTAGAGGAGCCTGGTTTGTGAATTCGGTTTTTGATCAATGGGCATTTCAGCTGCCCGCAGGTTGATGCCAAGAGGTTGCCATGGTGTGAAAGAGCTGACTTGTCCTATGGGTGTGGACTAACCTCATCCCACCTTTTTGGCTTTGAGTCAGTTTAGTTAGAATGGTCACTTATCTACTATAGAGTCATTCACTACATTGAACAACATTAGCTGATAGTTTGCTCACAGTGATAAGGACTCTTATTTTGCAGTGTCCTTTGAATACTATTTGCATGATCACCTACTGTTTGTTAGATATGTACTCCTGTGCCGGGCACGCTTAATCTGTGCAAGCAGTGTGAAATACAAATGCAACTGACATGTTTGGATGTCTGGGGGAAGGGTGGAACTTCACAAAGTTTTGATGTCCATCCATTTAGCTTCGGTTCACTGACTGACCTCACATCAGACATTGGTCTAATATATGGTATCGGTTTGCTTCCGTTTGACAGCCACGCCCACCACCCCTGAGTTGTTTGCTTAGGTCAGTCGGGTAGCCGACTTGGCCGTTAATAACATGGTGACTGAGATTAAACGGTCCCACTTAGACCAGATCAGACTGGTGACCTGATAGAAGCAGAGTTCAAAGGTCACTCCTAGTTTCTCAGCACTGAGCTGGGTCACCAGTACACCAGGGTCAGGAGGTGACCGTGTGGGATACCATGGTCTGTCTGGATACCAGAGACATCTCTTAGGAAATGTGTATTCCCCTTAGATTCCCAAGGCTTTGTCAACATGGCTAGACTCATAACGACATGCTGGTGAATCACAACCTGCTGGTGAATCACAACCCCAGATGGCAAGCATACATTGGTCCAGAGTCGAAACCCAACGTTGGCCTTTGAAGGGATACCGTACCCTAATATACTGTATCCTTATATTAATCCAATCACCTATCTTCTCTCTGATATAATTCCAGAGAAAAGGGGTGTTGTATTGTCTCATTTTTTCCTCCAGTGGGTTGGAATGTGAGTGTGTTTGTCCTGGGTGATAATGAGGAATGTTGACGTTAAACATTAGAACGTTTGTCTATCTGCAGATGGAGCACATCTATTCAAGGACTTTGTCTCTGTTTCAGAAGTAGGGCCAGTCATTGTGACCTGTCTGAAATGGGTCCTTCAGTTTAGATTTGCGTTCTCTGTTAGCTTAGCTTAGACATGTTAGCTTAGCTGCTAGGCCCCAAGACAAACACTGCTCCTGGTCTTCACCCAATGATAACAGTGGAGATGAACTGAGACCAGATTACACCAGTCCTGGATACCTCTCTCCAAACCGGTTTTAGAGTCACACACAGACATACATGCATGCATGCATGCAGGCGTTCGCGCACACACACTATAATCCTTTACACACACACACTATAATCCTTTACACACACACACACACACACAGAGACATAACAGGGCGAAACCACTGAAGCAAGCCGTTACACGTCACCGCACAGAGCTGGGATGAGACTACTACTACTGCTGCTGCAGCTGCACCCAGACAATGTTAGACGGAGTTGACTCAATATTCTCATTACAGAACAGCCCAAAATAGTTTGATCAAAAGTAGGTCAAATGACAGAACCATACAATATCATCCTACTGTCTGTGTGAGCAGCTAGGCTTAGCCTGTGTTTGTATTAGGTGCGTGTGTGTGTGTGAATACGCATGATCCTTTGTATATTCAACGAGCTGGTTTTGTCATGTCATTTTGTGCTTTAACTGAGCTGATGGAGTCGGTGATGAACAAAGGTGATACTAAGTAGGGAAGTCAGTTCTCAAAAACATCTGAACATCTCTGGCGACAATTGGAAATCGTGTGTGTGACAGGGTGACATGTTTGTGCTGTGAGGCAGCCCGGGGTGTCATCTCAACCTGGGCCCCTGTTATCGTCTCTTGATCTCGCTCTCTTTCTCTCTTGCTCTCTTTCTCTCTCGCTCTCTTTCTCTCTCGCTCTCTTTCTCACTCGGTCTCACTTGCTCTCTCCCTTGCTCACTCTGTTTCTCTCTCACAATTCTCAATTCAAGAACCAAAGTTTATTGATATGGAAAGTGTAGCAACTTACAAAGTCAAACATTTTGCCAAAGCAAACTCATAAGAACATTTTAAATCAATGATGACAGAGATAATAATGTACCCAGCAGTTCTGTCTCACCCCTCCCACTCTGACTCCTCCCCCTCTCCTGGTTATGTCAATCAACTGGTGCTTCACCTCATCTGTGTTCTGTGTGTTTGTGGTGTGATTTGTGTTACCTGTCAGGTTGTGTTTTAAACAGTGGTTGTATATATGAGACTTACATACTGACCTTTCATCCCTCTCTCACCTCTACACACACACACACATTCCCACGTTTCCTGAGATATGAGAGCTTATGAGGAAATTAAATAAGCCTTACACACACGTATCACATACACAGACGTGCATAATGTCGGTGTTTCAACAGCATGTCGTGTCCTGCTCTGTGTCTTCAGTAGAATGTTCTTGTCCCCTCTCATCTCTTGTCCCCTCTCTCTCATGGCTTACAGTCTTAGACAGACAGACAGCATGGCTTTCTCTCTGAAACTACATAGAACCCTCAGCCCTCCACCGTATCAACGGCAAAATGGGAACTACGGTCACTGTCAAAAGTTTGTAACTTTATTTTTAGCCGGGTATGTATCCTTTTAACTCTCCTCAATTCACTGGATGCGTCCCAATGTCACCCCTATTCCCTATGTAGTACATTACTTTTGACCAGGGCCCATAGAGCTCTCGTCAAAGGTAGTGTACTATGTAGGCAATGGGGTTCCATTGGGACGCAGACACTGTCAGTCCCTGTAGTTCAGATAGTTTAGCTGGTCATTCCCCTCAGAGATGTGTTCAGTAGGCCAGGCTTAGGGAGCTGCCTCCAGGGTTGAGGGATCAGGTAGGCAGTGAGTGAAGGGAAGGGTGTGTGTCTGTAGAGGGGGTGGGGAAAGGAAGAGTGTGTGTTGCACCTTAGAGTTCCATGGCTGCACCAGGGGAGGATATTGCGGGGAGCGCTGTAGAGGCGGAGAAGGGCCTGCCCCTGGACGAACAGAGACACTATTGTGTGTGTGTGTGTGTGTGTGTGTGTGTGTGTGCGGTACCCAAAGGAGCACCTGACAGAGGGGCATTGATGCACCCTGGGCTGAGACTCCTTACAGCCCTACACTATGGGAGGAGGAGGAGGAAGGGGGAAAACATCCCACACAAACCTACATGTTATTTGTCATGGGACCTATACACATGATGTACTGTATAATGACATTAGACTGTGCACTCCAAGCACCGTTGTAGATAATGATTCAATACTGAAATAATCAAGTGCCGTATTTCTGTGTGTGTGGATGTGTGGGAAGTGATTGTATCCACTAGACATTGATTGTGTGGGGTAGCTTGATATATGACTAAGAACAGTGATCTGTAGTTGACTTTGGTAATCCCTGCCACACTCCCAGTCTGTTCACTGTTGGCACTGTGCTGCTATTGCAGCGCACACACACAGAGCTCAATAGGAATGCAGTGTTTTCATTCCCCTGACCCAAGCTGTCACTAATTTCTTATAGTGGGCAGTGTGCGGTTGGATCTGGCCCAAGCAAACACAATAGATTCCTGTCATACCACACACACACAAAATACATATATATATATATATATATCAGACACTCGCTCATGTACACACATACACTCTTCCCATCTCTCTCTCTCTCACACACACACCATCACTGCACTATGATTGATTTATCTGTCTCCTCCTAGGTTGGTGTCTGTATCTAAACCAGCAGCACAACCATGACAAACAGGATTTCTCTGCTAGACTGACCCTCTGTGAGGAACTGAAAATCTATGGGTGATGAAAAAGCACTTTGCAACAAATCGCCCCTTCAAGCTACAGACTCTATGATTGAGTACACACACACACACAGGAATTGCCTCTATGATTACTTTCTCACACACACACACACACACACACACACACACACATAGAGAATGAGGACTCTTTCCAGGAACTCTACATTAGGATTGGTGGGGTCTATTTCTATCAACTCCTGACTGGCAGCCAATAACGACAGCAGGGGATGTGTGTGAGGTCTGGGTCTTTGTGATTGGATGGCTCGTCGCCGATCGTCTGGAGGACACTTACTAGTGTGTGTTCTTTCCTCTTCCCAAACAGAGAGATGTGATGCCGGTTTCCAATGGCCTTGGACTGTAGCAATGCACCGGTTTCCTCCAAGTGTCTGATACGGATATACCCTGAATATGATATTGTTGATGTCAGACAAAGAGGAAGAGGCTTTGATTTTTTTGTAAAACATTTTTGGGCCCATGGTGCTATTCAGCATCCTTTGACAGGCTGTCTTGTTGGGTTAGGTGCTGAATGCTGAAGCCTGTCTCCACACACACATACACACACACACACACACACACCACCTTATCCCCACAGCACATCTTTCTCACATTCACACACCAGACCGGACTTCCTTTCTGTCGACGAGGTGGCCAGTCAAGGCTAGTCGAGCACAGATGCACTTCCTCCCAGAGGCTAGGGCGTAGATCCCAGATAAATCTGATTGTTGATGAAGTAATCTCGGAATGTAAAATACTGCCTCTGGCCGCTCCGACTTAAAATGAACATTTTCATACTTTAGTTTGGATTAACTCTGTCTCCATGGCAACAAGTGTTATGTGAATTATTTAACAAACTATTTTAGTGTCTCTGTGCGTCTCCCAAAAGGTTGTAAGTCTTTTGGGATTTAAGTAACGGCCAGAGTCCCGGTCTGCATAGTCAGAGATATTTATTCATTGAGAATTCTGCCATCACAATTTCAGAGTCCATCTTTTATCCTCATACGTCATACAAAAAGAAATCCCTCCCCTCTGTAGGCGGGCTGTAGTTTTCCACTCTAAAACTGCTCTACTGACCTTCAGTTCACACACACACACATATACACACATGCATACACACATACATACATACATACACACACACACATATCCTACTCCCTGCATTACTCAGTTATTGCCGTTCTCACAATATTCTGCACCATGTTTTCATAACAGTTTCTCCCCTCCCTAAATTGGGAGGCCTCTTTATCTTAGTTTCTCAGTTGTCTTTGTTGTCTGGCCTAACTCTTACTCACATTGCTAAATAGTGGCTCAATGCCATAGCCTTTACTGGTCCTACACTCACACATTTCTAACACATTATACACAGTTTCAAGGTGTAATAATTAGTCATTCATAATTAATCTATCAACAAGTGAGCCCTTTTCCGATCTCATCTTCACTCCCGAGTGACCCAACCTCCAGTGCAATGCGTATTGTTCCAGTGCAACCTCCAATGTAGTGTATACCATTGTCTTATCCCATGGCATGACACCTTAGTAGGAGCCTACTACTGCTCGGCTATGAAAAGCCAACTGACATTTACTCCTGAGGTGCTGACCTGTTGCACCCTCTATAACCACTGTGATTATTATTTCACCCTGCTGGTAATCTATGAAAGTTTGAACATCTTGACGAACTATCTGGCCATAATGGCCATGTACTCTTATCTCCATCTGGCACAGCCAGAAGAGGACTGGCCACCCCTCAGAGCCTGGTTCCTCTCTAGGTTTCTTCCTAGGTTCCTGCCTTTCTTGGAAGTTTTTCCTAGCCACCGTGCTTCTACATCTGCATTGCTTGCTGTTTGGGGTTTTAGGCTGGGTTTCTGTGTAAGCATTTTGTGACATCTGCTGATAAATACATTTGATAAGTTCTTATTAGAACCCTGACGTACTAGTGGAATAGCCTGGATGGGATACTAGTCTGTTTATGTTTTAGCCACTAATGTACAACTGTTGTCTGCACCCTGAAAACATCATATGTGGATGAAGCCATACTTGTACATTTAATTGGCTGATAATATCAGGCAGTAATGTTATCAACAGATATGCACTAATTGAGGTAGTGCTGACGTGGTCCACTAACAAGTACTACTTGACCTGTGCTAATGGACAAAGGTGTGTGTGTGTTGTCTGTCTGAACATCACAGGATCAGCCCAGTCTCTCTCCCTCTCTAACTCCAAATGTCAGGAGGAAATGGAGCAGAAACAGTTGATGCTGTGAAGTGTGTCGTGCTGCGTCGGTCGCCGACGGCAACACGGGGGTAATTGTGTCAGTGTGCGTGGCTGAGCTCGGTTTGATCGCCACGGTTATGTCACCGTCTGGACTGATTGGCCTTTTCCCAACGTGACCCTCATCATTTGATCTGGGACTGGGGCTTTATTAGAAACACCTCACTGACCTATACCCATATGCTACTGGGCCTTGGCTTGGACTAAACCTTCACTGCTGTCTGTTTTCGGACTACTTAAACGTGTGTGTGTGTGTGTGCGCATGGCTGCATGCTTGTGAGTTTGACACAACCCCCCAACCCGTCCACCATGATGTGTACTTGTGCATGACACCTCAACATTCCCATAACCTTGTGACTTAATTTGTAGACACCTGTTATTACTGCTGAGTAATGGTGTGTCTGTGAGAGACAGACATGGTGGCGGCACCTTAAAGGAAGAATGCTGCATGTCCATATAAACCATATAACCCCCTGCTATACAACCACCTGCCTGCTCACTTCTGTTCCCACAGCGAGCGCTAACGCTACGCTAGCAGAAACCATATAGCCTCCTCACAGGGCAAATATACAGTGCATTCGGAATGGATTCAGACCCCTTGACCTTTTCCACATTTTGTGGATACGCCTTATTCTAAAATTGATTAAATTGTTTATTTCCCTCATCCATCTACACACTATACCCCATAATGACAAAATAACTGTTTTTTTTACATTTTTGCAAATTCATAAAATATAAAAAACAGAATTATCACAAGTATTCAGACCATTTACTCAGTACTTTGAAGCACTTTGGCAGCGATTACAGCCTCAACTCTTCTTGGGTATGAAGCTACAAGCTTGGCACACCAGTATTTGTGGAGTTTCTCCCATTCTTCTCTGCAGATCCTCTCAAGCTCTGTCAGGTTGGATGGGGAGTGTCGCTGCAGAGCTATTTTCTGTTCCCTCCAGAGATGTTCGATCGGGTTCAATTCCCCACAGCATGATGCTGCCACCACCATGCTTCACCGTAGGGATGGTGGCAGGTTTTCTCCAGATGTGACGCTTGGCATTCAGGCCAAAGAGTTCAATCTTGGTTTCATTAGACCAGAGAATCTTGTTTCTCATGGTCTGAGAGTCCTTTAGGTGCCTTTTGGCAAACTCCACAAGCGGGCTGTCATGTGCCTTTTACTGAGGACTAGCTTCCGTCTGGCCACTCTTCGATAAAGGCCTGATTGGTGGAGTGCTGCAGAGATGGTTGTCAGCGTGACCATCGGGTTTTTGGTCACCTCCCTGACCAAGGCCCTTCTCCCCCGATTGCTCAGTTTGGCCGGGCAGCCAGCTTTAGGAAGAGTCTTGGTGATTCCAAACTTCTTCCATTTAAGAATGATGGAGGCCACTGTGTTCTTGGGGACCTTCAATGCTGCAGAAATGTTTTGGTACCCTTCCCCAGATCTGTGCCTCGACACAATCCTGTTTCGGAGCTCTACGGACAATTCCTTTGACCTCATGGCTCGGTTTGTGTTCTGACATGCACTGTTAACTGTCGGACCTTTATACAGACAGGTGTGTGCTTTTCCAAATCCTGTCCAATCTATTGAATTTACCACAATCAAGTTGTAGAAACATCTCAAGGATGATCAATGGAAACAGGATGCATCTGAGCTCAATTTCGAGACTCATAGCAAAGGGTCTGAATACTTATGTAAATAAGGTATTTCTGTTTTCTACTTAATACATTTGCAAACATTTCTAAACCTGTTTTCACTTTGTCATTATGGGGTATTGTGTGTAGATTGAGGAACATTTTTTATTTAATACATTTTAGAATAAGGCTGTAACGTAATAAAATGTGGAAAAGGTCAAGGGGTCTGAATACACTAAGTTATCGTTACTCATTGTGTATTTTATTCCTCGTGTTATTATTTCTCTCTCTGCGTTGTTGGGAAGGGCCCGTGAGTAAGCATGCCACTGTTAGTCTACACCTGTTTACAAAGCATGTGACTAATACAATTTGATTGTACATTTTATTGAGTTAAGGGTGTAGGGCCCAGGGACCTGGTCTAGGAGAAGGGTCTGTTACACACGGGCCCTCTTGGCATAAAAACATGTAGGCGATCTCCACAATTCAGTGAATACTGTTAAGACAATGGATTACGGTCTTGGGCTAATACCAAGCCATTGTGTGCACGTTTTCTCTAACTTACTCGCTCCCTCCCCCCCTCTCTCTCTCCCTCTGCTGTGTATCATATTGTATCTAATTATCAGTCTGTCTGTAGGGAGCTCAACAATGCTCTTCATCAAAGACGGTTTGTTTATCTCCTCACTGCTATTCCTGGCTCCCCACGAGACCTGACGTAGTCCCTACGGAGGCTCATAAGCTGGTTATAGCCTGTCATAGCCCCAATGCCTCCAAACACCAGGGAGGTTGGGTTTTGAGGGAGGTATCAGGGTGTTTTCTAAGGCTTGGAGCAGAGGATATGAACTGTATGTAGAAGGATGAAGGGTAGGTGGTGATGGTTGCTTTTTACACCAGATCGCAGGTATAAACTAGTGACTGTGATGTTTTTCTAGTGGACTTGGATCCTTTTGTGTGCGTTGGGTCCAGTCTCCAATGTTCCCTTGGAGTAGGAAATAACACTGTTTCTATTTCCTGGTCCTCTATAGCTCAGTTGGTAGAGCATGGCGTTTGCAACGCCAGGATAGTGTGTTCAATTCCCGGGACTAACCATACGTAAAATGTATGCATGCGTGACTAAGTTGCTTTGGATAAAAGTGTCTGCTAAATGGCATATATTATTATATGATCTGTTTCTAAACATGTAGTTACACAGTCATTTGCCTTGTGATGCCTGAGGCCATGTCACAAGGGATACGTCATGTGAAACGACACAAGCTAGATAGAAACATCCAGATTAATTCCCTGAAAAACAACAAAGGCTTCCAGGCATCTTGGGGTCAGAGTGCTGATCTAGGATCAGGTCCCCACCTGTCCGTATAATCATATTCATTGTGATCTAAAAGGCAAAACTGTTCCTAGAACAGCACTTCAACTACTTCCTAAGGTAACTGATATCTGTGACCTTTTTAACCTGTGACCTATAACCTTTAACCTCTTGTCTTGTCACACAGATTGAAGATGGACGAGGCAGAGAAGTACAAACAGAGACTGCAGGCGATCACTGTGAGTCAAGCACCTTGACACACGCACCCACACATACAGGCCCATGGAAACTAAGCCCTGCTCCTTGCGCTGTCCGTCCGTAGCTACTGAATAATTTACCCAGAGTGCAGTGTGTCGCACCAGGCCGCCTCCCTCAGCCCAGTAAAACAACGCCACGCAATTTCAATGGAGACACATTGAGACACAGTGACTATTATGGGGTGGCTACCTCGCTATGGCGATGGTGCCTATGTGACAGGTTTGACCAGGTGTTCTCTATTTAGTTTTCTTCTACCCCTCTTCTTTCTGTTCTCTTTATTCTTCCTTTCCCTCTCTGTTTCTATTTTTTTCCTCTTTGTTTATCACTCCACTTCTCTCGCTGTCTCGCCCCCTCCCTCGCTCTCGCCTCTCTCTCTCTGTCTCTCAGGAGAAGCGTCGTCTGCAGGAGGAGCAGGAGAGGGCCAAGAGGGAGCTGGAGGACGAGAGGCTGAGGCTACAGCAGCTCAAGGTAACAAACCCCTCTCACTGTCCCCGACACACCCCTCTCACTGTCCCCGACACACCCCTCTCACTGTCCCCGACACACCCCTCTCACTGTCCCCGACACACCCCTCTCACTGTCCCCGACACACCCCGCTCACTGTCCCCGACACACCCCTCTCACTGTCCCCGACACACCCCTCTCACTGTCCCCGACACACCCCTCTCACTGTCCCCGACACACCCCCCTCACTGTCCCCGACACACCCCCCTCACTGTCCCCGACACCCCCCCCTCACTGTCCCCGACACACCCCCCTCACTGTCCCCGACACACCCCCCTCACTGTCCCCGACACACCCCCCTCACTGTCCCCGACACACCCCTCTCACTGTCCCCGGCAAACACACCTCACTGTCCCCGACACACCCCCCTCACTGTGTAGGACTATTTATTTTGAAGTGTAATATCAAATGGCCAGATAAGTGACCACATACACTCAGACACACATGCTCTCTCTCTGAGTATGGTGGTGGATACCGGACAGAACCCCCACACTCTGGGAAAAGCCTGAATATTTGAAACATTCTTATTTCCCAACAAATGTAGAATGTGGCCATAATGTTGTTCTGCCAAAATCCTGTACGGGCTTGTTAGCAAGGGGCTAACTTCAGTTCCAGATTCCATTCCAAGCAACACACAGCTCCTAGTCCACTTGAGAGCACACAAACACTTCCTGAAATTGCCTGCCAGAGGTTGGAGGTTTGGCCTTCCTTCGCTGGAATCGTGTGTGTTTACGTGCCCTGCTCTCTGCACTGGACTGCTCTATTGTTTTCACACAATTTCCAGATTGGCGTTCCCGCTTCCTACAACACCGTGTTACATTGCCCTAGGGCGCAATGTTCATCCTTTCTGTGTGTTTGTGTACACCCAATGATAAAATGGTTTCAGGTGACTGGTCTGCCTAAGTCTGCTACCTGGAGCCACCTCCAACAATGATTCCCCAACCACGCTTATAAGGCTAAATTGTAACAAACTTGCATAAACCACCATTTTTGGTTGGCTACCTTCTAACCTACAAGTACACCATACAAGAACGCCTCTGTCTACAACTGTACTGTCCCCACTACTGAAGGAACAAACCCTGCTCTGTACACTTCAGAGGTAAAGGTAGTGTTGACCTCTCAATGGCTGTCACCAGCAGTGGTCTCTAGACTTCCTCAGAGGTCAATTACAGCCTGCTTATCACCCCCACATCTTTAAAAGGGCTATTGAAGTTACAGAACATGAATAATAACAAGCCCAAATCACACAATGCTAACTGCAAAGTTAATTTGACTGCTTTTAAAGAGGTCTTACTTCTATTAAGGGAACACACTAATTGAAGCTGCATACTTCAGAGGGAGTGTAAAAGTAGCCTGTAAAGTTGCAACTTCGCAGTTCAACAAAGGTACATGAATCGAAATTGAAGAACAACTGGATGTGTGAGAGAAAGATTCAACCTCTTAAAGGACAATGGCTGGGTATTTCTTTATGAAAAGGTACTATAACCTTATAATTGTTATCATCATCATTCAATGTGCTATCATATGAGTCCTCTGTGGTTAGAAGGGAGGTGTCCTGTTTTATATTCAGCCACTCTTGGAGGATAGTGGGTATTTCATAATTATGTGAAAAGGTGTCATGGGTCTGCACTCAAAGATGTCGCATAAAGTTTACTACATTTTTATTTTTTTAAATACTGTATTTTCACTGCATCAGGGATAGCGTACACAGATGTTTCGTCTTTGCAGCCTTCAGTACCTACACACTAATGCAGTGAAAATATATTTTTTTATAATAAAATGCGACATCTTTTTGAGTGCGGACCCATCACACCTTTTTGCTTATCTGAATTTACGGGTTTTACCCACCAACCAAACTCCTGGGAGAGCACGATGGTCCCCTTTTTGATGAGGTCTTTCTTAATTATGGAAGAGAAGAGAAAACGCTACATTTAATTGAACCTCGTATTAGTCCTGTTTGGTTAGAGGGAGGTGTTCTACAAACACATTTTGGCACTCTGAGAGGACTTGTGCTGCTACAGGAACAGGAAGGAAGTGCTCTCTGCAGACTTCCTGTCAGGGCTCTGCTCTACAGTTCACCTTCAGCTGAGGTGGTGAGAGGGAGCCAGCGGGGAGGGGAGAGGAGGGGAAGGGAGTGGTAGGAGAGGAAAGGAGAGACCCTGTGTCCCAATTCTTTACCTTGCTCCCAAAAGTGTGCACTCATTCACTCCCCCTCATGCATTTAAAAGCATTTGATTGGTCTAAGCATGGGCTAGTAATCTTTTTAAATCTATCAAATGAAGCGAGCAAGTTCACACTTGGGGCAGAAAGGAGTGTGTTCCTGTCCGAATGTATGGGATATGAGTTAAAGGGACAGGCACCTGTTTAGGGGTTTAATGAAAGGTTAAAGGGATGGGACACCTGTTGAGGGGTTTATTAAAGGGTTAAAGGGATGGGACACCTGTTGAGGGGTTTATTAAAGGGTTAAAGGGATGGGACATCTGTTGAGGGGTTTATTAAAGGGTTAAAGGGATGGGACACCTGTTGAGGGGTTTATTAAAGGGAAGGGGAGAAGTGGAGTGGGGAATAAGGTCTAATAGAGAGATGTGACCTATGCTAATTGGATGGGGAGGTCTAAAGGTCACATCCACCTGCTGACACCATAACAATAGTGTGTGAGAATGAAGACAAGCCTGTCAGATGTAAAGACTGTCATGTTGCGTTATGGTTGTGTCTGAGTATGAGTGCACGATTTGGATGATGACTGTGGTGACGCTCTCCCTGTGTCCTCTCCCTCTCTCCCTGTGTCCTCTCTCTTTCTCCCTCTGTCCTCTCTCTCTCTCCCTCCCTCTGTCCTCTCTCTCTCCCTCTGTCCTCTCTTTCCCTCTGTCCTCGCTGTCTCTCCCTGTGTCCTCGCTGTCTCTCCCTGTGTCCTCTCCCTCTCTCCCTGTGTCCTCTCTCTTTCTCCCTCTGTCCTCTCTCTTTCTCCCTCTGTCCTCTCTCTCTCTCCCTCTGTCCTCTCTCTCTCTCCCTCTGTCCTCTCTTTCCCTCTGTCCTCTCTCCCTGTGTCCTCTCCATCTCGCTCCCTCTCGTGCTACCGCTCTCTCTCCATCCAGAGGAAGTCTCTGAGAGACCAGTGGCTGATGGACGGCCCCTCCTCCCCCACATCCTCAGAGCCCCGTTCCCCACTGTGGGGCTCCCAGGCCCAGGAGATGGAGCAACGCATAGACAAGTAGGAATCTTCTATTGTACACCCCATACTCGCCACATTACCTGTAGACTCGCCACATTACCTGTAGACTCGCCACATTACCTGTAGACTCGCCACATTACCTGTAGACTCACTAGAGTCTACAGGTAATGGACACCCAAGTGGCGCAGCGGTCTAAGGCACTGCATCTCTGTGCTTGAGGCGTCACTACAGACCCTTGTTCGTTTCCAGGCTGTATCACAACCGGCCGTGTTTCAAATCAAATTTTATTGGTCACATGCGCCGAATACAACAGGTGCAGACATTACAGTGAAATGCTTACTTACAGCCCTTAACCAACAGTGCATTTATTTTAAACAAAAAAAGTAAGAATAAAACAACAACAAAAAAGTGTTGAGAAAAAAAAGAGCAGAAGTAAAATAAAGTGACAGTAGGGAGGCTATATATACAGGGGGGTACCGTTGCAGAGTCAATGTGCGGGGGCACCGGCTAGTTGAGGTAATATGTACATGTGGGTAGAGTTAAAGTGACTATGCATAAATACTTAACAGAGTAGCAGCAGCGTAAAAAGGATGGGGTGGGGGGGCAGTGCAAATAGTCCGGGTTTGGGAGTCCCATAGGGCGGCGCACAATTGGCCCAGTGTCGTCCAGGTATGGCCAGGGTAGGCCGTCGTTGTAAATAAGAATTTGTTCTTAACTGACATGCCTAGTTAAATAAAGGTTAAATAAAAAAGCACAAAAAAAACTTGATACTCACCACATTACCTGTAGACTCACTAGATACTCACCACATTACCTGTAGACTCACTAGATACTCACCACATTACCTGTAGACTCACTAGATACTCACCACATTACCTGTAGACTCACTAGATACTCACCACATTACCTGTAGACTCACTAGATACTCACCACATTACCTGTAGACTCACTAGATACTCACCACATTACCTGTAGACTCACTAGATACTCACCACATTACCTGTAGACTCACTAGATACTCACCACATTACCTGTAGACTCACTAGATACTCACCACATTACCTGTAGACTCACTAGAGACTCACCACATTACCTGTAGACTCACTAGATACTCACCACATTACCTGTAGACTCACTAGATACTCACCACATTACCTGTAGACTCACTAGATACTCACCACATTACCTGTAGACTCACTAGATACTCACCACATTACCTGTAGACTCACTAGATACTCACCACATTACCTGTAGACTCACTAGATACTCACCACATTACCTGTAGACTCACTAGATACTCACCACATTACCTGTAGACTCACTAGATACTCACCACATTACCTGTAGACTCACTAGATACTCACCACATTACCTGTAGACTCACTAGATACTCACCACATTACCTGTAGACTCACTAGATACTCACCACATTACCTGTAGACTCACTAGATACTCACCACATTACCTGTAGACTCACTAGATACTCACCACATTACCTGTAGACTCACTAGATACTCACCACATTACCTGTAGACTCACTAGATACTCACCACATTACCTGTAGACTCACTAGATACTCACCACATTACCTGTAGACTCACTAGATACTCACCACATTACCTGTAGACTCACTAGATACTCACCACACTTTTTTTTCTAGTATCTTTCTTGGGCCGTACATGCAGTGGGTGTTTGTAGGAGGCCAGCCTCACCTCATAGTCTACACAGTAGCTGTATAAATATTCTTACTTTCGAAGACTTTCTATACTCTCCATGTTTCTTTCTAGGGTTGTGGCTGTTTGTTAAACCTCAGTGTTTATAGTCTCTACACCTCGTAGTGTTTATAGTCTCTACACCTCGTAGTGTTTATAGTCTCTACACCTCGTAGTGTTTATAGTCTCTACACCTCATAGTGTTTATAGTCTCTACACCTCATAGTGTTTATAGTCTCTACACCTCATAGTGTTTATAGTCTCTACACCTCAGTGTTTATAGTCTCTACACCTCATAGTGTTTATAGTCTCTACACCTTAATGTTTACAGTGAGGGAAAAAAGTATTTGATCCCCTGCTGATTTTGTATGTTTGCCCACTGACAAAGACATGATCAGTCTATAATTTTAATGGTAGGTTTATTTGAACAGTGAGAGACAGAATAACAACAACAAAATCCAGAAAAACGCATGTCAAAAATGTTATAAATTGATTTGCATTTTAATGAGGGAAATAAGTATTTGACCCCTCTGCAAAACATGACATAGTACTTGGTGGCAAAACCCTTGTTGGCAATCAGAGGTCAGACGTTTCTTGTAGTTGGCCACCAGGTTTGCACACATCTCAGGAGGGATTTTGTTCCACTCCTCTTTGCATATCTTCTCCAAGTCACTAAGGTTTTGAGGCTGACGTTTGGCAACTCGAACCTTCAGCTCCCTCCACAGATTTTTTATGGGATTAAGGTCTGGAGACTGGCTAGGCCACTCCAGGACCTTAATGTGCTTCTTCTTGAGCCACTCCTTTGTTGCCTTGGCCGTGTGTTTTGGGTCATTGTCATGCTGGAATACCCATCCACGACCCATTTTCAATGCCCCTGCTGAGGGAAGGAGGTTCTCACCCAAGATTTGACGGTACATGGCCCCGTCCATCGTCCCTTTGATGCGATGAAGTTGTCCTGTCCCCTTAGCAGAAAAACAACCCCAAAGCATAATGTTTCCACCTCCATGTTTGACGGTGGGGATGGTGTTCTTGGGGTCATAGGCAGCATTCCTCCTCTTCCAAACACGGCGAGTTGAGTTGATGCCAAAGAGCTCGATTTTGGTCTCATCTGACCACAACACTTTCACCCAGTTCTCCTCTGAATCATTCAGATGTTCATTGGCAAACTTCAGACGGCCCTGTATATGTGCTTTCTTGAGCAGGGGGACCTTGCGGGCGCTGCAGGATTTCAGTCCTTCACGGCGTAGTGTGTTACCAATTGTTTTCTTGGTGACTATGGTCCCAGCTGCCTTGAGATCATTGACAAGATCCTCCCGTGTAGTTTTGGGCTGATTCCTCACCATTCTCATGATCATTGCAACTCCACGAGGTGAGATCTTGCATGGAGCCCCAAGCTGAGGGAGATTGACAGTTCTTTTGTGTTTCTCCATTTGCAAATAATCGCACCAACTGTTGTCACCTTCTCACCAAGCTGCTTGGCGATGGTCTTGTAGCCCATTCCAGCCTTGTGTAGGTCTACAATCTTGTCCCTGACATCCTTGGAGAGCTCTTTGGTCTTGGCCATGGTGGAGAGTTTGGAATCTGATTGATTGATTGCTTCTGTGGACAGGTGTCTTTTATACAGGTAACAAGCTGCGATTAGGAGCACTCCTTTTAAGAGTGTGCTCCTAATCTCAGCTCGTTACCTGTATAAAAGACACCTGGGAGCCAGAAATCTTTCTGATTGAGAGGGGGTCAAATACTTATTTCCCTCATTAAAATGCAAACAAATGTATAACATTTTTGACATGCGTTTTTCTGGATATTTTTGTTGTTATTCTGTCTCTCACTGTTCAAATAAACCTACCATTAAAATTATAGACTGATCATTTCTTTGTCAGTGGGCAAACGTACAACATCAGCAGGGGATCAAATACTTTTTTCCCTCACTGTATAGTCTCTACACCTCATAGTGTTTATAGTCTCTACACCTCAGTGTTTATAGTCTCTACACCTCATAGTGTTTATAGTCTCTACACCTCAGTGTTTATAGTCTCTACACCTCATAGTGTTTATAGTCTCTACACCTCATAGTGTTTATAGTCTCTACACCTCAGTGTTTAGTCTCTACACCTCATAGTGTTTATAGTCTCTACACCTCATAGTGTTTATAGTCTCTACATCTCATAGTGTTTATAGTCTCTACACCTCATAGTGTTTATAGTCTCTACACCTCATAGTGTTTATAGTCTCTACACCTCATAGTGTTTATAGTCTCTACACCTCATAGTGTTTATAGTCTCTACACCTCATAGTGTTTATAGTCTCTACACCTCATAGTGTTTATAGTCTCTACACCTCATAGTGTTTATAGTCTCTACACCTCATAGTGTTTATAGTCTCTACACCTCATAGTGTTTATAGTCTCTACACCTCATAGTGTGTATAGTCTCTACACCTCATAGTGTGTATAGTCTCTACACCTCAGTGTTTATAGTCTCTACACCTCGTAGTGTTTATAGTCTCTACACCTAGTAGTGTTTATAGTCTCTACACCTCATAGTGTTTATAGTCTCTACACCTCATAGTGTTTATAGTCTCTACACCTAGTAGTGTTTATAGTCTCTACACCTCATAGTGTTTATAGTGTATTTCATGTACTGTAAGTGTATGAAAGCACTGCCTTTATCAATGCAAGATTAAAAGTGAATGGTTTGTTCTGGCTGAGATTGTAATGGAACGCCAACAAAGTGCGTGTGTCTATGTGTGTGTCAGGTTGCAGACAGAGAGTCAACGGTTAGTGGAGGAGGAGGAGAAACTGGAGCAGCAGATGGAGGATGGCCAAGCTGTGAGTGACACACACTATGTCTTACTGTACTTGTGAGGACCTTTTGGGGACCAACAATTGATTCCCAATGATTCCCATTTTTCCCCTAACCCTAAACTCTAATTCTAACCCCTTAGCCTAAAATATACTTTTTTACAAGTGAGGACCAGCAAAATGTCCTCACTTCTCTGAATTTTAGTTAGTTTGCTATTCTTGTGAGGCCTTCTGGTACTAAAACGTGTACACCTACACTACACACACACACAGAGGGAGAAAGAATTAGGATGGCCAAGCTGTGAGTAATGCACATAAACACACACTGATACACACGCACACAAACCAATTGAATGGGCTAGCTAGAATACATGCAGAACAAGTAGCCCCATCATTACGTCAATTCTTCCCACCAGTCCTGACCGACGAGGCTCCTTTTAGATTAATAATACATTTTTCCATAATAATACGTTAATGCAGCTTTGATGTAGCACCTCTTGTTCAGAAGCAGGAACTTTAGAAAGGCCCTTCTTGCATAAACAATGTACCACTTAGACGTGTATAATTGTTCCACCTCAAGGAAACCGTGACTGTTTACCTCAGAATGACCTTTTATTTTAGAACAAAAATTCTCTTCTCCTCTTCAAGTCTTTTGTTCTTTTGTTTGTATTTCTTCTCCTAACCTTGATTTTTAGAGGTTGTTTTAGAGACGTGAATCACAAACCGAGCGTGTTATTTTGACTCGTAGACTAGGAGCAGACCAGTGAAGGTTGATTCGTATGATAGCGGCTTTTTGTGGCATGGCAGAGATGGAACTACTCACAACAATTTGCTCTTGTTATAAAGAGTGTGTGCTCCCACCCTCTTTTAAAGGTAGACTCAGTGATTTGACGTAGATGCATAAAGTAAACTGCATAGTGGATCAATTTCCGCAACAACTAAGAGCGTTGAAGCGCGAGGCTCAACTTGTATGCTGTTTTGGTGCCCTGGCTACCAGGCTGTAACGAAGCGAACCCTGTAGACGTGCAGATACTGTGTGTGACTGTGTTAGAGAGAAGTCTTTGCATCTCATTCATCTCAATATCTGCTGTGCTGCTTGTGGCAACGTCATTCCGCTGAGTCTACCTTGTTAAGGTAGGCATATCTAGTATTGAATAGTCACTGGTGGAAGGTGGGCCCGAAAGGCTAATTTGCATCCCCTTGTGGGTTGAAAATGCATGAATGACGACATTCATCTACTCTTATAATGGCATTGCTCATCTATGGTCATGGTTACAACTTGAGACTGAAAATAATTAAAGAATGGAATGTGCCTATCTAACCCCGCCTGTGTCTGTCTCCTCCAATAGAATGCAGCGATGGTGGTGGAGGCTACAGCAGGTAGGTGTGACCTGTCTGTGAATGAACTAATGACTGTCTAGCTGTCACCACCTGTTACTGTTAGCAACCGCTGGTAGCAATCGTTGTTCCACTAGCACTTCTTTATATTACTTGATTCAATCAATTTAATTGCGGAAAGATAAAATAATACGTCTTTATGTTTCTGTTTGAGTTGATAATGAATGTGATGTGTGGTAAAAATACATGATTTTAAATAACCCGACCAGAATCGGGACAGTTGATTTGAAATTCCCTTCGATCTTCAGTTGAATGGTGGGCTTAATAAAACACTGATTTAAAAAAAGTGTTATTTCCATCTACCTATTCCCACAGAAGCAGTCCATGCAGTTATCTTGGAGAATGGACAGGAAGAAGTAGAGGCCGAATCCGGTAAGGGATTAACAATGTTAACGTCATCGCTCCTCCACTCTGAATCAACTCAAATGGGTTGTAGTCCCAGAAGATGCTACAGACTGTACTAGCCTTTGATGGCATTTGTATTACAAAGGCGAAACATTGTATTCATACGTCAGTGGAAGTTCATACATGCATACAGTGAATATCTATGCATTTTAATTATATGGAATACATATACATTGATGCTGATGAAGAATCTCATGTGTTAAGTTAAGTTATCAGAGGGTAAAGCACAGAAATATTATTTATATAACGTGAACATCCCATTAGACCACTGCTGTTTGGCTGCACCATGATGGGTCTAGTAATTATATTTCTATGGGGCAAAGAGCACACAACACAAGCCAAGTCAGTGGAAATGTTCTGGTTGGTTGGATTCAGGGTCACAGGGACTGGCAACATGCCTTTGGCTTGGTGCTAAAATGTCCCTCTTATCATTATGACCTTCTGTCATGAGTCCAGAATAGAACAGCGGTGATTCTGTAAGCTGCACTCCCTTCTCTTCTTTTGGATTTCTAATGTCACTCGTTCCATTGGCCGGCCTCTTTTCTTGTCTTTCTCCTTCACTCTCCATAACTTTCTCCAAGTTCCAACAAATGTTCAACTCTCCTGTTTTCTTCTGTGCTCACTATTCTAGCTGGGCTTTGCAGAGCTTGGTAAGATGAATGTGCGTCTTTGCCAATGGTCTTGCTGATAGAAGGCTGGGAAGATGATTTCAACATTTCCTAACTATGATCTGTCTCTCTTGTCACAGTTCTAGGAACAGTTGAGGCGGCTCTATTGGAAAGAGCTGAGATCCTCACCAATGGGAGAGGAGAGGGGGAGGGGCAAGCTGCTACCCACGATGCATCAGACGGCGGACTGCCCAACGGTCCAGTGACTGTCATCCCTGGCGACGGTACAGTTACCATGACGTTCCTGGGGTTCACTGAGGCGGAGCCAAGCGAGGCTCCGTTAATCGAGGACGACGAGGAAGGAGGATTGATCATGATGCGAGCGGAGCTAGTGACTATCACGGACGAGGGAGACGAGCTGGCCGATGACCTTTCCCCTCCGGGTCAGGAACTAGAAGTAGACTCGGCCGCGTCCAATCAGAGCTCAGAATCTCCTGAGGAAGGAGGAGATGAGAAGGTGAAACCAGAGACAACTCCTGAAGAGTCCTCAGAAGTAGCAAAAGAGACTGAGGTGGAGGCAGACACAGTAACAGGAGATTTAGGAGAAGGACAGATGGACACAGTAACAGGAGATTTAGGAGAAGGACAGATGGACACAGTAACAGGAGATTTAGGAGAAGGACAGATGGACACAGTAACAGGAGATTTAGGAGAAGGACAGATGGACACAGTAACAGGAGATTTAGGAGAAGGACAGATGGACACAGTAACAGGAGATTTAGGAGAAGGACAGATGGACACAGTAACAGGAGATTTAGGAGAAGGACAGATGGACACAGTAACAGGAGATTTAGGAGAAGGACAGATGGACACAGTAACAGGAGATTTAGGAGAAGGACAGATGGAGGGTGGGGCGAACGGTGGTGGAGAGGCACAGCCAGTAGAGGAAGCTCCTGTGTCTGACCTGCAGTCCCCAGATGATGCCCTAGATGGCGCTGTGGCGGCCGTTCCCGTCTACTCTGAGACCTCACTCACCCCCAGGCCCGACGCAGAGGGAGAGGCTGCAGGCGAGCCGGCAGAGGGTGATGCGGAAGTGAAGACTGAAGTGGAAGTCAAGGGGGAAGAGGTGGCCTTGGTGGCCCCAGAAACAGCCACCCTCCCTGGGGGCCAGTTCCTGGAGGTGTCCTTAGTGGAACCCCAGACTGAGTCAGAGCCAGAGCAGGAGCCCTTGCTGTTCCCATCCAAGGCCCAGACCCTGGCCCTGGGGGAGCGGGCTCCAGCCGCCCCAGAGACACTCACCCCTACCAGGGGAGAGGCGGAGGGAGGGGTCGGTGTGGCTCCCAAACGCAAGACCCGCCAGTGCTGCTCTGTCATGTGATCGATCATTTCGCTCGCTCGCGCTCTCACTCTACCAAAGTTTTCCAATGCATTCTCTGTATACTACAAGAGGGACTTGACACTGCCTCTGACACTGTGAATGAATGGTGGGCGGTAAGATGGTGTGTTATTATCGAAGTGCCTTGTGGATCTCCTTCCCTAAGAGTATAGCTCTGTTACCCATCCAGAGGAACCTGGGTTTTGTTCAGTAGGGCGAAACACTTTAAAATACTTTGAAACGGAAAATGAAAACTAGTGTGTTCCTTATTGGACCAGGTTCAGGAAAGCCCTCCCTGTTTGAGTACGTTTTTTCCTTTTGGTTCTAATGAACATGACCCTGTCAGCCTTGGCTGTGTTACTGTTGGCTGGTAGTGAGAATGAAAGGACAGTCTTGATCCATTATGCTGTATCTGTGTATCCACCCTACTATTCACAAAGAACCTGCTTTAAACTGAACTGAACTGGACTAAATGTACAGGTTGTGATAAGAGTTCCGATCACTGAAGGGCCTGTGTGTGTGTTTTAGTGAATTATTTTATGAGGGAAATGCTTATCGAAGGTCCTTGTCTTATTTTGTCCAATACAAGGCTTGAGGATTGTATCATGACCAGTACAGTAGGGATGTCAGAAATGACACCCAAGTCCTTTTATATAGTGCACTACTTTTGACCGGGGTCTATAGGTCTCTGGTCGAAAGCAGTACACGGAGTGTACGAAACATTAGGAACACCTGCTCTTTCCATGACATACTGACCAGGTGAATCCAGGTGAAAGCTATGATCCCTTATTGATGTCACTTGTTAAATCCACTTCAATCAGTGTAGATGAAGGGGAGGAGACAGGTTAAATAATAATTTTAATAATAAAGCCTTGAGACAAAATATTGAAGTGCCTTTGAACAGGGTTTGGTAGTAGGTGCCAGGCGCACCGGTTTGTGTGTCAAGAACTGCAACTCTGCTGGGTTTTTCACGCTCAACAGTTTTCTGTGTGTATTACGAATGGTCCACCACCCAAAGGAAATCCAGCCAACTTGACACAACTGTGGGAAGCTTTGGAGTCAACATGGGCCAGCATCCCTGTGGAACGCTTTCGACACCATGTAGTCCATGCCTGGAACGAATTGAGGCTGTTCTGAGGGCAAAAGGGGATGCAACTCAATATTAGGAAGGTGTTCCTAACGTTTTGTAGACAGTGGTAAGTATAGGAATAGTGTGCCTTTTTGGGTGCGTTTATGTCCCAGCGTCATAGTCTACGTACAGTTTGAGATCTTTATCACATTGTCTTTCTATATGTTGTATGTGTTAGCCTTGTCGCCTACTTGAGTGTTGTGAAGGTTTGCAAAGTTCCATTAACTTAAAACAAATTCCCAGGTTTTCCTGGTTGGAGGATTTTTGATCTCCTGTTTATTCCTTCCTGATTCTGGGAATCTTCCAAATGGGATTTCTGGACAACCTCTGAATTTTGGGAAAGTGACTAGGATTTTGCAACCCTACCGTTTGAATCTTATTTTGGTCCATTATCACTTGTTAAAGGGAAAGTAATTTTTTTATATCTAAATTTGATGTATTTTAGTTGTGTATTTTCCATAGAATACACAGCTCTTTTGCATGTATATAGCCACCATGAATTCAATCGGGAGTGGGGTCTTGGTTTATGTATAGAATGTATGTTTTTTCAACAGGATACTTTTGAATCAATGAATAATGGTTTAATGATTAAACTGAGATTTGTGAAATATTATTTGATGTCCTGTCTAACCATTCTTTGCTTTGTCAACATTGGACGATGAAAAACGACCATGTTGCTCCATTCTAAGATAAAGCACACAGATTATGGAGTAATCATTGAAGGGAAGAGTCAAAGCGCACAACGTGACGGCATCCCAAATGGCACCCTATTCCCTTTATGGTTGCACTACTTTTGCTCATGGGGATTAGGGTGTAATTTGGGACGCAGACACTAACTTTTTCACACAAACAGGCTTTTGCCACACCAGTGCTCTGAACATACCAAAGGTCACTTGTTTTTTATAAACTGGGGGGTTTGAGCCCTGAATGCTGATTGTCTGAAAGCCGTGGTATATCAGACCGTATACCACGGGGAATGACAAAACATTTATTTTTACTGCTCTAATTACGTTGGTAAGCAATTTATAATAGCAATAAGACACCTCGGGGGTTTGTGGTATATGGCAAATATACCACGGCTGAGGGCTGTATCCAGGCACTCTGCGTTGCGTCGTGCTATAGAACAACCCTTAGCGATGGTATGTTGGCCATACACCACACCCCCTCGTGCCTTATTGCTTAAGTATACTATTCCAGAGCAATTGATTTACTGTTTGTCTGTAGAAAAAAATCTTACTAAGAAATTGAGTATTAATTGGGAGAATTAAAAAATGGGGCAGCAGGTAGCGTAGTGGTTAAGAGCGTTGGGCCACTAACCGAAAGGTCGCTGGTTCGAATCCCTAAGCCGACTAGTTGATGTGCACTTGAGCAAGGCACTTAACTCCAATTGCTCCAATAAGTCTCTCTGGATAAGAGCGTCTGCTAAATGACTAAAATGTAAATGCATTGATATGTATGTGACTATGAAAAGATGAAAAGAAGACTATGAGCTTCCTGAGTGGCG
The DNA here is from genome assembly GCF_964263955.1 of Coregonus lavaretus. Classification (NCBI taxonomy): domain Eukaryota; kingdom Metazoa; phylum Chordata; class Actinopteri; order Salmoniformes; family Salmonidae; genus Coregonus; species Coregonus lavaretus. The sequence continues at coordinate 33,241 of NW_028158115.1, forward strand.
CAGTGGCGCAGTGGTCTAAGGCTGTGCCACTAGAGATCCTGGTTCGAATCCAGGCTCTGTCGCAGCCGGCCGCGACCGGGAGACTCATGGGCGGCGCACAATTGGCCCAGCGTCGTCCAGGGTAGGGGAGGGAATGGCCGGCAGGGATGTAGCTCAGTTGATAGAGCATGGCGTTTGCAACGCCAGGGTTGTGGGTTCGATTCCCAGGGGGGGCCAGTATAAAAAAATAATAAAAATTTATTCACTAACTGTAAGTCGCTCTGGATAAGAGCGTCTGCTAAATGACTAAAATGTAAATGTAAAATGAAAAGTCCCAGGTGTGAGCACACAACTGTACATGAGATGAGCACCAAAAAATAATATATTAAAAAAAGCTTTTATTTTGCGATCCTGGAATTTACCATAGAAAAGGGCTATTTTCCTGGCACTCTACAACTGTGGAACTTTATGATATTGAAGAACATTGTGCCATAGCAGGACAGCAGAGCTATAAGACTGGACCTCTCTAGCCCAGCACCAGTGTTCACTACACACATCAGTGAAGTATAGATACTGTAGATATAGAAATATAAGCTAGATATAGTGATACATATTGTAGATACTGTAGATATGATGCATAGATATAGTGAAACCTAGATACTGAAGCCATGTTCGTTCTATATGCCACAGCTCTCCTCTGCTTCCTGTCTTCGAGCCAATCAGCTCCTGCTGCTCCTCTAACCTGTGAGGAGCTCCTTAAGCCCATGGATCACCACGACTAGACCAGCAGCTCTTGGGGAGATGGGCCTTCGTCGCAGGCAGTGTGAGCCACCCCTCGTATTACTCAACCATGTTCGCTCTCAAGGTAGGACCCTATTCCCTATTTGGCACCCTCTTCTTTGTATGTAGAGCACTTCTTTTGACCCTGGTCTAAAGTATTATCTTTATATAGGGAATAGGGTGCCGTTTTGGATTAATAATACAAATAAATGACATGTCTACTAGGCTACATGTTACTTGTCATTCCACATTGTTCATTGTCATTGTTTTTTGATTGTTTTTTATATTGTGATTGTTTCTATTGTTTTTGTGGCTGCTGTATGAAAACAACTAATAATAACCACATCTCTTCTCTCAGAGAAAAGACAGTCACCATGGAGTTTGCATCCGCTACCAACACCAGAACCCCAACACCAGAACCCCAACACCACCACGACCATCCACTATACTCAGGCTGACCGGCATGGCGGCTGGTGCAAGTACTGTATATACCCAACAGCATATCCATCGTCAACGGCAACAGCATCTTCCAGTTAGACATGAGGGGCTTTTGGAACATCACTGGGGTCTCCCTGGAGACCTCCTGCCCAGACTGCCTGTAGATGAGGTGGGTAGCATGATTAACTACAGTACCCCTAATGCTCTGTGTAACATATCCTGTTTGGTCTTATTAAAGATGTTCTTCAAGCTAACATAATGGTATCTCGTCTCCTTTTCAATATAAGGTGAGCGCCGTAATAAGGGAGTCCACGGACCTGTACTTGCTGAGGAAGGTGGAGGGTGGGACGGGAGAGAGGTGGAGGAAGAGGAGATGGAGTAGTTCAGGAAACAGGTGGAGTGCCTGGGGCTTCCGCCGCCAGTGGTGGTGTAGCCTGGGAAACCCCTCAGTGATTCCTATCATCCCTGATACCCTACCCTCTTAAGACAGGGGTAGAAGAAGAAGAAGATCCATCAATGTGATAAAAGTATAGATTCTGAGAGAGTGGGGGCAGTGAAAGAGAGATGTAGAGACATTTCTGTTTTGTAATATAGCAATTTTGTATGTACTGTTTGTTGATATACTGTATGACTGTACTGAATTATTTATCTTGGCTTCTTTAACAGATTTAATGTCATTCATTGAGTTAATTATAGTCCAAGAGCTCAGTTAATTCACAGAGACAGTGGAATCCAGCAGGAATGTTCACAGCAAATTCTCCAGCGTTAAATCAACTCTGAGTTCAATTTAATACTTTTCCAGAGTGTATAGGGTCCACACTATTCAGAGCTAAATTAACACTTTGTTTAGAGCTGATGCCATTACACTTTCTCAGTGTTATGGAATTAACACCTGCAGTTTTACAGTAACTCGTTTTGGGTGTTGTTTTAACCCTAGAACCACTGGGCTTCTCAGCATACAGTAGAAGTACCGGCTAGAGGGTTTCCCAAGGCTTGATGATTAGTTGACTAATTGAATCAGGTGTGCCAGTTTAGGGTTAAAACAAAAATGTGAGATGCCTGGGGGGGCGAGGAGAGGTTTGGGAAACCACGTGGTAGAGAACGCTGTCGGGCGTCACCTTTATCCTACGCATCAGATTCATCTGCTGTGTTGTTAGAAACCTAAATAATCCCCCCCAAATATTTTAGATTGGATGTTGTCACGTTTTAAGAATATTTAGTTTTTTAATGCAAGTATGGATTACTTTTGTATTATGCTAAATAAGCCTACTGCAACACAGGCTATTTTCCTTTTTCTTGCAATAAAACACCACAATGTAATACATTTTATTGGTAGCTTCGATTACTCATAGAGTCCAGTAGCAGCTTGTTTTTACAAAGTAAAAAAAATAATATACCTGCAAAGCGCAGTCAAATGATTTGCCATAAACATAAGCACCAACGCTTGATAAATAGTGCAAAACACAAATGTAAAGTATTAATTGCATAAATAAATATTTGTGGAAATATATCATCCATGACAAGATATAAAAACGAGTCATTTGTTGATTGTATCGGGGTTAAGCTTAGGGTTAAGGTAATAGTTAAGGTTAGGTTAAAGGGTTAAGGTTAGGAGAAGGATTAGCTAACATTCTAAGTAGTTGCTAAAATGCTAAAGTTGTCCGTGATGAGATTTGAACATGCAACCTTTGCGGGTGTAATTTAACCTTTTCGCACGCACATAGGCTTCAGCCACACCTACAGTGCATTCGGAAAGTATTCAGACCCCTTCCAAATGTTGTTACGTTACAGCCTTATTCTAAAATTGATTAAATTGTTAGTTTTTTCCCCTCATCAATCTCCACATAATACCCCATAATGACATAGCAAAAACAGGTTTTTAGAAATGTTTGCAAATGTATTAAAAGTAAAAAACTGATATCACTACATAAGTATTCTGACCCTTTACCCAGTACTTTGTTGAAGCACCTTTGGCAGGGATTACAGCCTCAAGTCTTCTTGGGTGTGACGCTACAAGCTTGGCACACCTGTATTCGGAGAGTTTCTCCCATTCTTCTCTGCAGATCCTCTCAAGCTCTGTCAGGTTGGATGGGAGCGTCACAGCACAGCTATTTTAAGATCTCTCCAGAGATGTTCGATCGAGTTCAAGTCTGGGCTCTGGCTGGGCCACTCAAGGACATTCAGAGACTTGTCCTGAAGCCACTCCTGCGTTGTCTTGGCTGTGTGCTTAGAGTCGTTGTCCTGTTGGAAGGTGAACCTTCGCCCAGTCTGAGGTCCTGAGCGCTTTGGAGCAGGTTTTCATCAACTATCTTGCTGTACTTTGCTCCGTTCATCTTTCCCTCGATCCTGACTAGTCTCACAGTCCCTGCCACTGAAAAATATCCCCACAGCATGATGCTGCCACCACCATGCTTCACTGTAGGGATGGTGCCAGGTTCCCTCCAGACGTGTTGCTTTGCATTCAGGCTTCAAACTTCAGAGTTCAAACTTTGTTCCATCAGACCAGAGAATCTTGTTTCTCATGGTCTGAGAGTCCTTTGGGTACCTTTTGGCAAACTCCAAGTGGGCTGTCATGTGCCTTTTACTGAGGAGTGGCTTCCGTCTGGCCACTCTACCATAAAGGCCTGATTGGTGGAGTGCTGCAGAGATGGTTGTCCTTCTGGAAAGTTCTCCCATCGCCATAGAGAAACTCTGGAGCTCTGTCAGTGACCATCGGGTTCTAGAAACATCTCAAGGATGATCAATAGAAACAGGATGCACCTGAGCTCAATTTCGAGTCTCATAGCAAAGGGTCTGAATACTTATGTAAAAAAGGTATTTCAGTTTTACATTTTTAATAAATGTGCAAAAATGTTTAAAAACCTGTAGTACACAGCGTTGTACGAGATCTTCAGTTTCTTGGCAATTTCTCGCATAGAATAACCTTCATTTCTCAGAACAAGAATAGATTGACGAGTTTCAGAAGAAAGTTATTTGTTTCTGGCCATTTTGAGCCTGTAATCGAACCCACAATTGCTGATGCTCCAGATACTCAACTATTCTCAAGATAACCATTTCGGCGACCGATGCGAGTATCTAACCTACAATATCTGTCAACAACGGCTACAGCACCTTCCAGTTCAACGTGGGGGGCCGATTCAACCTCACTGGGGTCTTCCTGGAGACCTCCTGCCCAGACTGTCTGGTGATGAAGTGGGTCATTTATATAATTGTACATTTGAGCCATTTAGCAGACACTCTTATCCAGAACAATTTACTGTTAGGGGGTATTCCAGTGTTTTTCAACTCTGGTCCTGGTGTACCCCCAACAGTACACATTTCTGTTGTAGACCCACACAAACACACCTGATTCTACTAGTCAACTAATCATCAAGGCCTTGACAAGTTCAATCAGGTGTGTTTGCCCAGGGCTACAAGAATGTGTTGGGGGTCAATTAGGACTGGAGTTGAGAAACACTGGTGTAGGCTACTCAGCTAAGGTCAGGTAGGTCAAAACAACCACATACTGCATTACAATCATTGCAAGTGAACCGTTCTTCAAAATACCCACTGGGCACGGGAGTAATTTCACTGAAATGACGTGGAAACAACATTGATTCAACCAGTGTGTGCCCAGTGGGTAGCCTCTATCAGACTCAAACTCAACTCTGGACCTCGAAGCCACTGCTTTCTTTCATCGTTCCCCTTCAATCAGGGACTGATTTAGACCTGGGACATAAGGTGGGTGCAATTAATTATCAGGTAGAACAGAGAACCAGCAGGCTCCGGACCTCGTAGGGTAAGAGTTGAATACCCCTGCTCTATCAGCTAAATCAGTGCCAGGAAGAAAAACAAGTGCGGGAGTGAGTGTAAGAAAGAAAAGTACAACAGTAAAGTATATATTTTTTTATGTTGGGAGGTGAGCTCCAGGAGGAGGGAGTCCACGGACCTGTAACTGCTGAGGAAGGTGGAGGGTGGGAGAGAGGTGGAGGAAGAGGAGATGGATGAGTACATGCGACAGGTGGAGTGCCTGGGGCTGCCTCTGCCAGTGGTGATGGAGCCTGGGAAAGCCCTCTGTGGATATTATGTCTTTCGTCTAATCTGGATAGAAGAAGAAGCTGGATCAATGTGATCAGAGAGAGTAGCGATGATCAGAGAGAGTAGCGATGATCAGAGAGAGTAGCGATGATCAGAGAGAGTAGCGATGATCAGAGAGAGTAGCGATGATCAGAGAGAGTAGCGATGATCAGAGAGAGTAGCGATGATCAGAGAGCAGCGATGATCAGAGAGAGTAGTGATGATCAGAGAGTAGCGATGATCAGAGAGAGTAGCGATGATCAGAGAGAGTAGTGATGATCAGAGAGCAGCGATGATCAGAGAGAGTAGTGATGATCAGAGAGTAGCGATGATCAGAGAGAGTAGCGATGATCAGAGAGTGGGGGTAGTGAGACAGATGTAGACACTTTTTCTGTCATCAGTTTTGTAATACAACAATTCTGTGTTTACTGTTTCTCGATGTACTATAGAATTTTGGGAAAAAATATGCATGATTTGTCATATAATTCTGGCTTCTTTAACAGATGTATTGGCGTTCACAGAGTTAATGTCCAAGAGCTTAAGCTAATTCACAGAGACTGTGGGATCCAGCAGGAATGTCGGGACGTCATTAGGGCCGCTCAAAATTCTAAACTCTATACACAATGGGAAGGAAAAGTGTTGTTTTGTAATTGGATTAATTTTGTATAATTTGGCATAACCTCGTTTGTCCATGCATTAAAATGCTCATACTGTTCATTCTCAGATTAAACTGGATGGAACAGTGAACAATTCATAATTTGTGAGTGAGAGAGTGTTTCTGCAAATGTGGGCGTGCACAATCAAGGGGGAAATGTGGGTGTGAGTATGGACAGGGCCGCGGGGGGGGTAACCTACTTTCAGAACTATTGGGTACTTGGTCTTACTTTAGGTTCTGATTAGACATGACATCCCTTTAGGCTTGACGTCCCAAATTCCACCAAAAATAGAAGGTCCGCTGTAGATCAGAAACTTTACAGTCCAGTGGCATCGTCACCAGCACAGACGATACCATATCAACAGGTAGGTGCCATAAACGTATTAGGTATTGAAGGGCTCCTTTAAAGGGATGTCACAGTGTGTTCCATGTACTGTCTGTAGCCATTGTATTGTTACAGTGTAGTAGTCCTTGTGTGGAGAAGTTTAGCTTTGTTTATCAGATTATACATTCCTGTTACAGATCTCTTTTGTAATACACTGTTGGTTTATTGTCTTTATTAAATGTTAATTATATGGACAACATATTTTAGACACCACTAGATGTCCATATAAAATAATTGCCACCCATAAAATAAAATATGAGGTTTATATGCAATACCCCCTGTGGGAAATGTATGTTTAATGATGATCACATTTCCTAAAGCTCCTTTGATAAAGTTTAGCCTCGTTGCTAATGAGGAGAAATAGAAGCCTATTATATTATAGCCCACTAATCCACATCTTTCTCAACTCCCTGTTACCCCACGGCACATGGGAATATCCTGGGACAGTTCCATTGGAGGTTAGCTTTGGGTTCCCTGTAAAATACACTATATATACAAAAGTATGTGGACACCCCTTCAAATGAGTGGATTTGGCTATTTCAGCCACACCCGTTGCTGACTGTTGTATAAAATCGAGCACACAGCCATGCAATTTCCATAGACAAACATTGGCAGTAGAATGGCCTTACTGAAGAGCTTTCAGCGTGGCACCGTCATAGGATGCCACCTTTCCAACTTGTCAGTTCGTCACATTTCTGCCCTGCTTGAGCTGCCCCGGTCAACTGTAAGCGCTGTTATTGTGAAGTGGAAACGTCTAAATAAATAATAATATGCCATTTAGCAGACGCTTTTATCCACAGCGACTTACAGTCATGCGTGCATACATTTTTTGTGTATGGGTGGTCCCGGGGATCGAACCCACTACCTTGGCGTTACAAGCGCCGTGCTCTACCAGCTGAGCTACAGAGGACCACAACAACAACGGCTCAGCCGCAAAGTGGTAGGCCACACAAGCTCACAGAACGGGACCGGTGAGTGCTGAAGCGCGTAGCGTGGAAGAATCATCTGTCCTCGGTTGCAATACTCACTACCGAGTTCCAAACTGCCTCTGGAAGCAACGTCAGCACAATAACGGTTCGTTGGGAGCTTCATGAAATGGGTTTCCATGGCAGAGCAGCCGCACACAAGCCTAAGATCACCATGCGCAATGCCAAGTGTCGGCTGGAGTGGTGTAAAGCTCGTCGGCATTGGACTCTAGAGCAGTGGAAACGCGTTCTCTGAAGTGATGAATCACGCTTCACCATCTGGCAGTCCAATGAACGAATCTGGGTTTGGCGGCGTATGCCAGGAGAACGCTACCTGCCCCAATGCATAGTGCCAACTGTAAAGTTTGGTGGAGGAGGAATAATGGTCTGGGGCTGTTTTTCATGGTTCAGGCTAGGCCCCTTAGTTCCAGTCAAGGGAAATCTTAATGCTACAGCATACAATTTATATTCTAGACAATTATGTGCTTCCAACATTGTGGCAACAGTTTGGGGAAGGCCCTTTCGTGTTTCAGCATGACAATGCCATTTTGCGCAAAGCAATGTCTATACAGAAATGGTTTGTCGAGATCGGTGTGGAAGAACTTGACTGGCCTGCACAGAGCCCTGACCTCAACCCCATCTTTGGGATTAATTGGAACGGCCACTGCGAGCCAGGCCTAATCGCCCAACATCAGTGCCCGACCTCACTAATGCTCTTGTGGCTGAATGGAAGCATGTCCCCACAGCAATGTTCCAACATCTAGTGGAAAGCCTTCCCAGAAGAGTGGAGGCTATTATAGTAGCAAAGGGGGGACCAACTCCATATTAATACCCATGATTTGTCAACATACATTTGGTCATGTAGTGTATATTCTCTATAGTTCAACAATGTAACTCTTATTACAACAAAGCTATTGGACCAAGATTCATCCTAATGAGTTTGTTTGTTTATAAATATTGAAAAGGGAAATCAGTGTCTCATTCCTCACTCTGCAACTGTGCAAAGCGGCGAGTTGAAGATAACATGTTGTGTGTGTGTCCCTCCTCTTTCATAGCCCAAGGACCTGTTATTTTCTCAAGTGGAGGAACACCCAGTTACATTGGAAATGTATGAACTGTTGGAATCTAAGTCAGGCTGCATCCCAAAGTGCACTACCTTTGTGGTTGCTTTGCACATCTCCAATATTAATATATGTTGTAAATAGTATGATCTACTTTAAAGATAGAAATGTAATGGTTAGTGGGGACAGCTTTGTCTGTCACAATATAATTTATCTGGAAAAAGGAGCATGTCCAATCTTGATATTATATCTCTATCCACAGCATTTTCCCACCAATGAATAGCCTGCAGGGCAGGCCCCTATGGCCAGTTAGACTCCAATCACCCCATGTTCCTCCATTCATATTGAAGGTGTCCAGGCTTGTCCGCTCCAATAGGGCATTGTTATGTGAATGTAATCATGTACAGGACATGGCATTGTTTTCTGAATGTAATGTGCAGTATACCAGGCCAGGACCGCTGCACGCTGTCGTACTGTCCCAGATCTACTGTTCATCCCATTGGTTCACCACCAGTCTTCTCTGTTCTGTCCCACATTCCTCTGCTAATGATTCCTTACAGCGCGTGCCAAAACCCAGTGCACTGTGTGTGTGTGAGTGAGTGTGTGTGTTAAAACCCACTGCACTGTGAATCACACTGTGAATGGTTTAGTAGGGAGGGGAAGCAAGGGGGATGGATGCGGCATCTTTTTTTTCTGTCTGGTGCTAGGAAACTGGAGAGCTGAGCAACCAGGCAGAGAGAGCATGGGGAGGATTTGGGCAAGGGAGGGAGGGAAAAAGTGTGACTGTGAGAGAGAAGGGGGGTAAATGAGATAGCTAGAGAGAAAGTGTGACCGTGAGAGAGAGAAAGTGTGACAGTGTGAGAGAGAAAATGGATGAGAGTAAGGATGGGGAGAAAAAGTTTGGAATAGTGGTTTTGGGGCTTGAATGATAAATTGGAAAGTGAGACTGTTTTGGAGTGTGAATGAACCTATTAAAGTTCTTTGAAAGGGAGAGAGTGAGAGGTTGGGCTGTCCCTATGGCCAGGATGCCATGACAATAATGAGGACAAAGTACAGACCAATTGTTCTGCTCGCTTAACTGGTGTACAACACTTGCATGTGTGAGAGAGAGTGTTACTGAGCCTCTTGCTCTGAGGTGGTTAAGCTCATTAAAGATTGAGCTACTCAGCAGAAAACTTTACATGTTGCACTGCAGAGGTTGCCTGGCTACCCAACTACATTGCTCCAAGCAAACGCCACACCCATGAACGTTTCTTCTCCTCAATGAAGTATGTAGCGAACTATAAAGCAGCGGAAGAATTCAGTTTTGAGTCGTCAGGCTACTGCAGAGGAGGAGAATCGTGTGTGTAGTAGAAATTCTCACCTCATTGCCAAAGCCTAACAATGCAATAAAATGCCATAACCATTCTGCAAGGCATGAACAACAACAATTGGTTAGCATTGTAACAGGTTTATAAACCATTTAGCTTTACAACACAGAGTGAATGGTGTGTCAAACAGTAAGAAGTATGGGAATACAGTATGAATGACATAATACAACAATATTATACTGCATGTGTTTGTAAAATGGATCTGAAAATGGGTTGCCACGCCAGGTTTGTTTTTTGTTCAGCTCCGCTAATCGTTCGTTTTCCTCTCTGTCCTCTTTTTCCCAGACCGACCTGCTGAAGGCTGACCGTTACAAACTGTTCTAGTCCAGACTGCTATTTCAGGTCAACAGAGCTAGCCAATTGGCAATCTACCCGTCTCATCATGGCAACAATGGAGCCGGTGGCCAACCGGCGGAGATCAGCCGACTCATTGGACGAGTGGGCCAGCGAGGTTTGGGGGACAGAGGAGGGTGAAATGGACCCCACTCTGGCCCAGGACACTACCCCTCCTCCTCATCCGCTGGTCAAACAGGCACCCAGAGTAGAGTCAGAAGACCTGGGGTCAGAATCTCCAGATGCTCCAGAGCCTAGACCTCAAGTGTCTCCATCAAGTGAGAACCTTACAGACTCAACAAACAAAATGGCAGAAGTGGTTCCTAAAATGGAGCAGATGGCACTTTCTGGGGTAAATCAGGTGCCTGGTAATAGAAACCAGGAGGGTGATGCTGTTGCTTTTCTATCGCCTCTTCATTGCACTGACCAAGCCTCACCTGCAGAGGGCGCTCCAGAGACAGAGACCCAGCAATATCCATTGGAGGAGGAGGAAGAAGAAGAAAAGAAGACCATTGACTGTATCAGTGATGGTAAGGTGGAGATGATCTCTGACCCTGTAGAGGAGGAAATGTCGTCATCTGACAGCCAGGGTAGCCAGGAGTGGCCCCCGAGATCTCACCTTGATGACATTGTGGAGGAAGACAAAGAGGAAGATGGTGCCAAGGAAGACAAAGTAGAGGAATCTCAGTCTGCTGAGATGATGGAAAATGGCGCTGTGCAGTTGGAGTTGAACACAGAGTGTCCAACTAGTAATAAACTTGATCAGGGGCTGTCAGAGACCGTGTGTGCTACAGAACAGGCTTCTGTAGAAGGAGGTCCTGTTGAAACTAGCAGAAGTACCCCATCAGTGGAGGTAGCTGACAAGCAAGAGGCTAGTGAGGGCCCAATCAGTAGTAACAGAGAGAAGACAATGTCAGACAATATCGACCATGATACTATGAAGGCTACTGAAACTAGCGCTACCACCCACTCTCCTCTAAAAAGAGAGAGTTCCGATGACATATTCTCTAATGAGTCCCCAGAAGACCTTGAATCAGCTATTGCCCGTGATGGAAGAAAGAACCAGAGTGTTGACTCCAAGCCTTTAGACATCAGCTCAGCCCGGAGGCAGTGGGTTAGGCTGGACAGTACCAGCAGCAAACCCCCCCAGCCTGAGCAATCCACATCCTCTAGATCGTCCTCTTGTAGCCTCCTAGTAGACCTGGCCCAGCCCCAGGGTGTAGTTACACCAGATAAACAGCAGGGAGAGCAGTTGTTACAAAATGTCACTGCTGCCCTGACGCATCATAGTAACCAGGAAGTGGCAGCACAACAGGTGTTCAAGGGAGCAACTCCGGCTCCGCCCCTGGCGACGGTCGCCAAGGAGCCAGCTAATCAGGTCAAGGCAGGTCTCCTTGGCTCTGGCTGTGTTGTAGTGAAAGAGCAGGCGGGTGGAGAGAGGGAGGAGGGAAAGAGGGAGGGAGACAACAGGCAAACCGGTGGAGAGAGAGGGCAGAGAGCGAGTGGACTTGGCGCAGCGGGCGAGGCAGACAGGAAGAGAAAAGAGAAAGAAAAGCAAGGTGCAGAGCAGGGTTCAGAGAGAGTACAAAAAGAGAAACGGAGAGGAGAAGAGAGGACAAACCCTGGGTTGTTGAAGTCGAGAGACAGTCACAGCAAAGCTTCCAAGATGAAGTTGGGAGGAGACTTGTTCGATGACAGCCAGAGTGACAGCGGCGTATCTGCCGACTTCTCCCCTGGTAGTACCGTGGAACTCCAAACCACCCCCGACAGCCCCCCCACCCTCACCTCGCCTCCGGCCGACGAGACCCCCATCGAGAGAGAGATCCGTCGGGCAGTGCAGCGTGAACAGTCCCTCAGGAGATCCAGGGGCCTCCACAACAAGCCTCCCACCCAGGAATATGTGGACATCCCCCTAAGGAAGTCAATCTTGACCCAGACCCTGCCTTCCAAATCGGACAAGAGCCAGGGGGGGAAGGACCGTCAGTTTGCGGGGAAGAAGATGCAGAAGGAGATCAGTGTAGAGACCCAGAGGGAACAGATCCTGGTTCAACAAGGGAAAGTTAGAGGTTCCTATGACAAGGGGACAGTACGCCAGCTCAAGGAAAGGAAGAAGTTATTCGAAGCTTTCCAGGAGCCCATGGAGACGTCCTCGATGATGTTGTCCCAGAGCAAGGCACCTTCCTGGGTGTCGGCGTGTGACCTCTCCACCCTGGAGATCCAGGGGGACGATGCTTTGTCTGTGTCCGTTGTCGGAGGCTCATTTGGGGAGAGAAGACGCAGCCTGGAGCTGATGTCCCAGACCCAGAACCAGAGCCCCTCTGGAACACCCAGAGGCATCACCTACATCCCTCATGGGGCCCCTGTCCCTCGGGGCCCCACTCTTTCCGAGAGCAGCGGGGGCCAGATCATCATCCTGGAAAACCACCACCACCTGGTTCTCCCCGCCCCGGCCCACCTCCACCATGCCTCCAAGCCCCTCAGGCACTCCCACAGCACGGGCACGCTCACCGAGACCCAGGGCCTCACCGTGGTCGACTCTGCTTCTATATACTCCTCAACCAGTGCACTCAGCGGAGAGGAGAGAATGGGGTTTTGGAGGGATGAGGATGGAGGGAGGATGGAGCAGGAGGAGGAAGAGGAGGAGGAAGAGGAGCTTCCCAAGGAGAACCCCTTCTTCAAGCTGCGCTCCTCATCGGTGTCTCAGGACAAGGTGGAGCAGGATATCCGGGAAGCCAGGGAAAGAGAGAAGGAGCTGCGGAGGCAGAGGAGCAGTCTGTACGGGGGAGGAGGAGGAGGAGGAGGGGGGAGGCCTGCCAGTAGAGAGGTACAGAGTCACACCTCTCCTCCTCCACCTCTATTACTACAGAATGGACTGGCGACCCCTGAATTATCTGTGACCCCCTCATTGCGGACAGCCTCAGCAACACCAACAGGTTAGTGTATAGTGTGTGTGTGTTCAATTTTTTCTGTGTGTGTGTGCTTTTGCATCAGGAGAGATGATGAAAATACTATGTAATAGTTCAGTGAGGATATTGGGTCAGCTACTGCTACATCCTCAAACATCTAATACAACATTCTCACTGTCATCAATAGTTCTGCTCCAGAGATCACAGACTTTGAATGCATCCCAAATGGTACCCTATTCCCTAAATAGTGCACTACTTTTGACCAGGGAATAGGGTGCCAAAGTAGTGCACGGAATAGGGTGGGTGCCATTTGCGACGCAACCCTTGGCAACAGGCTGAATGATACACTACAGGGTAACTGACTGAACTAAAGTTGGGATCTTTTGTAGAATTAACTGCCGGATCAAAAGTGAGTGAAAATATATAAAAGTGAAAAACCCTGACTCATGTCTTGACCCTTCATTGTGTCAGCAAAAAAATAAGTGCTTTAGAAAATATTTTCCAAGATGAGTTGGAAGCCTAGAATATATGCTTGTGAGGCAACTTTGTATTCTGGGAGTTAGTAAACACTAAGGGATGTTTAACATGAATTAATATGTAAATAACTAATACAATCTAATGGTTATACATTTCAGGGCGTAAATCACCCTTGGAAATCCTTCAAAGTGCTTAGTGATGTGACCAGTATGAAAAATGCTTTTCATTTAAAGCTGTTATCATAGTAATAATTAGTACCAGTATTATTCCGATGTGCTATGCCAAGGTAAACTGGGCGTATTGTGTATGTTGACGGATGCAAGGGTTAGGGTATGCCAATAGAACAGAGTCCACTGTGACTCCGTATCTGAGAAATCATAGATCATTATGTAACTATAAATCCTCTCTCTCTCTCTCACTTGCTTTCTCCCTCTCTCTCCAGCACGACAGTCTCTTGGGAAGCTGGGCATGTGGCCTCCACCCCAGACAGATGAGTGTCCGGATAGCCAGTCAGAGGTATGTTATATCCTTCCCTCACCAAACTTAATCTATATAGGCCCAGGAGTTTTCCTGAGCAGGTAAAACGTTGGGGCTTAATCATAAGCTTTGACTAGCGCTCTTAGTTTATGTCATGTGCATAGAAAAAAACACAGGGTGCTCAAAGTTTATTTCCTGGTTAAGTCACACGGTCAGTAAAAACACCTGGCCCTAACATACGGTCGTCACTAGTTACCACAGCCACAAAGTCGTAAACCCTGCCTATTTCTTCTTAAACTTTTATTTTAAACCTAACCCCAACCTTACCCCTAACTTTAACCACACTGCTAACCTTATGCCTAACCTTAAATTAATTAAAAAATAACATTTTTGTTTTAATGATTTTTACTTTTTGGCTGTGCTATCTACACTCTTAGAAAAAAGGGTTCCAAAAGGGTTATTCAGCTGTCCCCAAAGGAGAACCCTTTTTGTGTTCCATGTACAGTGGCTTGCGAAAGTATTCACCCCTTGCCATTTTTCCTTTTTGTTGCTTTACAACCTGGAATTAAAATGGATTTTTTGGGGGGTTTGTATCATTTGATTTACACATTCCTACCACTTTGAAGATTGTGAAACAAACAAGAAATAAGACAAAAAAACTGAACTTGAGCGTGCATAACTATTCACCCCCAAAGTCAATACTTTGTAGAGCCACCTTTTGCAGCAAGTATGTCTCTATAAGCTTGGCACATCTAGCCACTGGGATTTTTGCCCATTCTTCAAGGCAAAACTGCTCCAGCTCCTTCAAGTTGGATGGGTTCCGCTGGTGTACAGCAATCTTTAAGTCATACCACAGATTCTCAATTGGATTGAGGTCTGGGCTTTGACTAGGCCATTCCAAGACATTTAAATGTTTCCCCTTAAACCACTCCAGTGTTGCTTTAGCAGTATGCTTAGGGTCATTGTCCTGCTGGAAGGTGAACCTCTGTCCCAGTCTCAAATCTCTGGAAGACTGAAACAGGTTTCCCTCAAGAATTTCCCTGTATTTAGTGCCATCCATCATTCCTTAAATTCTGACCAGTTTCCCAGTCCCTGCCGATGAAAAACATCCCCACAGCATGACGCTGCCACCACCATGCTTCACTGTGGGGATGGTGTTCTCGGGGTGATGAGAGGTGTTGGGTTTGCGCCAGATATAGCGTTTTCCTTGATGGCCAAAAAGCTCATCTGACCAGAGTACCTTCTTCCATATGTTTGGGGAGTCTCCCACATGCCTTTTGGCGAACACCAAACGTGTTTGCTTATTTTTTTCTTTAAGCAATGGCTTTTTTCTGGCCACTCTTTCATAAAGCCCAGCTCTGTGGAGTGTACGGCTTAAAGTGGTCCTATGGACAGATACTCCAATCTCCGCTGTGGAGCTTTGCAGCTCCTTCAGGGTTATCTTTGGTCTCTTTGTTGCCTCTCTTGCCTGGTCCGTGAGTTTTGGTGGGCGGCCCTCTCTTGGCAGGTTTGTTGTGGTGCCATATTCTTTCCATTTTTTTATAATGGATTTAATGGTGCTCCGTGGGATGTTCAAAGTTTCGGATATTTTTTTATAACCCAACCCTGATCTGTACTTATTCACAACTTTGTCCATGACCTGTTTGGAGAGCTCCTTGGTCTTCATGGTGCCGCTTGCTTGGTAGTGCCCCTTGCTTAGTGGTGTTGCAGACTCTGGGGCCTTTCAGAACAGGTGTATATATACTGAGATCATGTGACAGATCATGTGACACTTAGATTGCACACAGGTGGACTTTATTTAACTAATTATGTGAATTCTGAAGGTAATTGGTTGCACCAGATCTTATTTAGGGGCTTCATAGCAAAGGGGGTGAATACATATGCACGCACCACTTTTTCGTTATTTATTTTTGGGAATTTTTTGAAACAAGTTCTTTTTTTCATTTCACTTCACCAATTTGGACTATTACATGAAATCCAAATAAAAATCAATTTAAATTACAGGTTGTAATGCAACAAAATAGGAAAAACGGATGAATACTTTTGCAAGGCACTTTAGAACCCTTTGTGGAATCAAAGGTGTTCTACCTGGAACCAAAAAGGGTTCTTCAAAGGGTTCTCCTTTGGGGACAGCTGAAGAACCTATTTGGGTTCTTGATAGCACCTTTTTTTCTAAGAGTGTAGTGGAAACCATAACATACCCAAACAACCATGTCCACTCCATACATATGCACCAGGACACTATCTCTACATTAGACTCAATCTTTAACCCAGTATGGTGCCAGATATAGCACCAGATCACGCTGGGAAAAAGGTTTTTGTTTTCTCAACAAATTCAACCCACAGAGCTAATAACACCACATCCGTATGTTTATAAATTAAGATAAGAGAGAGAGAGAGAGAGAAAGAAAGAAAGAAAGAGTCCCTCCTGAGTTCGAGACTTGGGTTACACATCATCTCTCTGAAGTTAAAGCGACTACAAGATTAGCATCGGCTGACTGACTGCAGCTTTATAAATCAGCCATAATTGTAAATCAGTCTGACAGCTAGCCTGAGCCCCATGCAGTCCCTTTAGCCTGGTCCCAGATCAGTTTGTGCTGACAATGATCAAAGGGGTTCACTCTGCCTCTGCCCGCTACATAATCTACAGTGTATACCTACACAGACTACTGATAAGAAAGATTCAATAATAACGAATGGAGGGAGATAGATAGCGATGATTGTCGACTTAGAGCAGTGCGCTGAGAATAGCATAACATGGTTATGGATCACGGTCGTATTAGCTTCACATTTTTATTTGATTGTCATTTGATATTTTTTATCTTAATCTTTAACTGCATTGTTGGAAAAGGACCCGTAAGTAAGCATTTCACTGTTCGTCTACACCTGTTGTTTACAAAGCATGTGACAAATTTGATTTGACATGACCTCGGTGCTAACGATGTTGATCCATGAGATGACCTCTAGGGGCGAAAACTAATCATCCTTTTTCATCTTCCCCTCTTTTCAAACTTCTCTACTCTCTATTATAACTCTCTCTACTCTCTATTATAACTCCCTCTACTCTCTATTATAACTCTTTCTACTCTCTATTATAACTCTCTCTACTCTCTACTCTCTATTATAACTCTCTCTACTCTCTATTATAACTCCCTCTACTCTCTATAACTCCATCTACTCTCTATTATAACTCCCTCTACTCTCTACTCTCTATTATAACTCTCTCTACTCTCTATTATAACTCCCTCTACTCTCTACTCTCTATTATAACTCCCTCTACTCTCTACTCTCTATTATAACTCTCTCTACTCTCTATTATAACTCCCTCTACTCTCTATTATAACTCCCTCTACTCTCTATTATAACTCCCTCTACTCTCTATTATAACTCCCTCTACTCTCTACTCTCTATTATAACTCCCTCTACTCTCTATTATAACTCCCTCTACTCTCTATTATAACTCCCTCTACTCTCTATTAAACTCCCTCTACTCTCTATTATAACTCCCTCTACTCTCTATTATAACTCCCTCTACTCTCTATTATAACTCTCTCTACTCTCTATTAAACTCCCTCTACTCTCTATTATAACTCCCTCTACTCTCTATTATAACTCCCTCTACTCTCTATTATAACTCTCTCTACTCTCTATTATAACTCTTTCTATAACTTCTTTCTCTCTCTCAATGTCCCCTTCTCTCCCATCTTTCTACTCTCTTTCTCGCTGTCCACTTCTCTCATATTTCTCTCTTCTTATTATCTCTTTTAACTCTCTCTCTCACACACACTTCTCTCCCTCTCTCTCTCTTTCTTCTCCCTCTCTTTCTCACCTTCTCTTCTTTCCAGGGCCTCCAGAGCCCGCAGACCCCCAGACAGAAGACTCCTCTCCTGCAGCGCTGGGAGACCGGCCAGATCATGAACGGCCATGGGGAGGAGGAGGACTAAGACAGGCCTTGGGTCAGTTTGTCCTTTTAGATCATAATGAATAAGATTACATAGACGGGGGAACCTGATCCTAGATCAGTACTCCTACTCTGAGACGGTTTATGAATACGGGCCCTGATCTACTGCTGAAAGCCCAGGGGATGGATGGGAAGAAACCAGATCATTGGAATTAAGAATTAGAAACAGACAACCAGGGAAGTAGAACATCTGAAAATGCAGTGGAGAAACAGAGGTTTTGGTGGTTGGAACTCTGGACGGTTGGAGTATGGAACCATTTGAATGTCAAATCAGAACTTTGGAACTGAACTGTAAATTGGAGCTTTGGAATGTAGTGGGAGAGATTGGAACCAATGGATGCTCATTGGAAGATGTTTTTACCAGAAGAGACTGGCTGAATCTCTACAGTATGATTTTTGTGAGGTTTTAAGGAAGGAGGCTGAAGTTGAAGGAGGTTGAAATGGGTTAAGTTGTATTGTTTCTTGAGCCCATGTCCCAGCACGGATGTATATGTAAATGTATATAATGCACATTTTGTGACAAATCTATTTTGGGAGAGTATTTCCTTCCCCGTAGTTTCTATTTACTATAGATAAGCCGTTTCTACAGTATGTAAGTTGACATTATGATATAATTATGTGTATTTAATAAGTGATTAACAAATGTAATCTACATTGTCAGCTACTACAAATCAAGTCAGTCAATATAGTCAATACAACGAAATCTAATATATGATACCATTCTAACATAATCATTCCACAGAGATGTACAGTGTTTTTATGCAATATTATTTTTGATGATTTTTGGCACATACAGTATCTCTCTGATTTCCATAAATTAGTCAAGATGAACAAATACATATAAACCCAGTGTCTTTCTGCTTTCATGTTTGTGTCTGATTGCTACTAAAACACACCTTCAAGGAAGAATGATTAGGTAGACAGTAGTAGTGACTTGAGGAGCTGTTGTATCAGCAGGGTGGATCACCCATTGTCAGAGGATAACTGGTGAGCCTTGCCCAGTTTATACAGCCTTAGGGCTGGGCTGACACTGGCATAGGGCGTCCAAATGTAATACACTCAATCAATGAATGACAGCATAGTGACAATGACATCAATGGTGTGGCTTCGTAAAGTTTTGTTTCAAGTTAAAACGCCTAACCAATGACATGTACCTTGCCCTTTTTAGGTTGTTGTGTCGAACAATGATTGAGCTAGCTAGAACATTTGTCACCATGGCGACTGGTTGTGTGAGGATTAGTGTCAGCAGTTTTCCTGACTACACGCCAACCAGGAAAAACTCTACACCCTGGTCATTGCAGCCCTAATAATTAGGGCAAAGAGTTTTTCCTCTGGTCAGGTCATGTGATTCAGGAAACATATTCTGGCCCTAATGGTCCCTGTGGGAATTGAACCCACAAACTTGGTGTTGTTGGAGTGGTTTGTGAACTGCCTGTCAAGTCGAACCCAGTGTGTTAGGATGGTTGTTAAGTAGGAGACTGTAGAGCAATGTTCCCTCAAAAGATGTAGGCACTGGGCAAATTTCAGGTCTGCTGAGCGCAAACTTGAAAGTTGTGAAAATTCTGTACAACTTCCAGCGCGCATTTACTGTGAAAACTGAGGCTGTACCCGCTTTAAGTTACAGTTTTAACAGAGGCCAAGTAGGCTACTGTGGCTTTTTGATTGTAATGTAAGCCTACCAGAGTGGCCTACCATCAAAAACAACGGAGAAAATACATCCCATAACATTTTAACATGGAAATAGCTGTTCTATCATTCAGCCTACAGTAGCAGCAAATGTGTTGTGTTCAATGTAGGCCTACATTCCATGAGACTTTGGGAAAAAACATGCAGGGCTTGACATTAACCTGTTTATCCACTTGTCCTTCAGACAAGGAGGTGACAGAAAATGTTGTTGTGTTGTTTGATGCAAGAAACCACTTTACAAAATAAAATGCATTATTATTCCCATACCATTATTACAGCGAATCAGACAAATTATGCTACCCTCTGCCTATTGGCTACTTAGTTTATTCAAGCCTGTCTCAAAATACAACAGTGCCCCTTTAAGAAAAAAATACTCTTTACCTGACTCGCTTTTCAAAGATGTCTAGAAAGGTACACGTTTTGTGCTCTTGTAGGAAGCAATCACTCACCTATTGCTGAATACAAATTATCTATAACTGAGCTAATTACTCACTAACTAGTAATTTAACAAAATGTGCACACGTGGCTACATGCAGCTCTTGCTTTGATCTCAAAACAAGTGCATCTACTCACGACCACAGCTGTAAACACAGTCCAGTTCAAAGTAAATGGCACAGATCCATATATGGCAATGGTCTATTTGCATATAGGCCTACTGCAGCTCTGATTGGTTATGCTGCACCGGTCTGCGTACAGTATGGGCTGAGTCGTGCGCAATAGAATCCTACACCGATGCATTCTGCATAGTTCATTTTGTTTCGGTATGTTGCATTGAAAGTGGCTAATATTGCATTGATTTGATCACAATTGCCACAGTAAAGGGAAACATTGATAGTGTTAACAAACAGGGAAAACTAGAGAAAGTTGAGTGACGTTCAATCTCGTGCTTCTCACTGTGGGCCTATATTTCTTCTGCACTCTGCGCCGTAGAGTTGTGCTCAGGTGTGCAACAACATTGGGAGACATATTGAGACAGCTGATGTACATTTTTATACGGAGGACACTTTTCTCTATTCAAATGGCAGCAGTTTGACTTTTTAAAAGCTCAAACAGTTTTTAACATCATTCAACAGAATCTGTACGATTTGTAGATTGTTCTGAATTCCTCTTAAACAGAATGCATGGTATTTTCCAATACTAAACACTGAACCATGTAATTACTACTTTGGAAGGACATTCTATAGAGCATGTCATCTGGGAGTGTGGGTGGATGAGAAGTTGAGCTTCACCACTCATGTAGATAACCTTGTCAGGAAACGCAAGCTGCGTATTGGGTTTTATTACCGACACAAAGCTTGTTTTTCCTTTTCTGCTAGAAAGCAGCCCTTCGTTTTGTCACCAATCAGAGATGTGTAACTCACCATTGTGTTCTCTACAGTGCTGTCGGGTAGACATAACTAGCAAAACAAACATTGGTACATTCTTATTTATAAGGCCATTTTAGGAAATCTGCTATTTTATCTATCCTCTCTTCCAGCTCGAAATGAAAACACATACAAGCTCAGATCTCAATCTTGTTTTATGCTAAGAGTCCCAAAAATTTGAACCAAGCATGTAAAAAGGTTGTTTGATTATTCAGCCCCCTGGTCTTGGAATTCCCTCCAAGCCGACCTAAAACTACAGAACCTGGTGTCCCTGGAGAAGTTCAAAGGACAAATAGATGAACAGGTAGTTGAGACATGTAGTTGTTTCTAGTTGTCACTAGTTTGCGTTTCCTTATGTAAGGAAGCATGTTGTTTTACTTCACATACACACACACACACACATCCACTGTTTATTTGCTGTTTCAGTTGTGCTGTGGCCAGTGTGTTCTTAATTGACTAGCCTGGTTAAATAAAATAAATAAAATCACATGCTCACTGAACCACACACTGAACCATGCGCTGAACCTGACACTGAACCATACACTGAACCACACACTGAACCATACACTGAACCATACACTGAACCATACACTGAACCATACACTGAACCATACACTGAACCATACACTGAACCATACACTGAACCACACACTGAACCATACACTGAACCATGCACTGAACCATACACTGAACCACACACTGAACCATACACTGAACCATACACTGAACCATACACTGAACCATACACTGAACCATACACTGAACCATGCACTGAACCATACACTGAACCACACACTGAACCATACACTGAACCACACACTGAACCATACACTGAACCATACACTGAACCATACACTGAACCATACACTGAACCACACAGGTGAGATCATAAGACCTGAAGATCACGCTTTTAGTGACCTCCGCAATCTCTCCTAATAATTCAACAGTTCCAGTCTGACTGGACGAAGCCCATTGGTGCTGGCAAACATTATGGGCTGTATGTCATTGGTGCTGCTATAGCAACGCTGGCTGGTGGTGCACAAAATTAATAATATGACACGCACACAATTCTCCAGCACCATCATCTGTATACTGACTAATTCATAATACACACACTTTTATCTGACTAATATTGTACGATGCCAAGTTACATGGAACGTCAACCAAACTGTTTAAAACATCAAAATGATATATCACCTGACAGAACTTCAATATCAAGAATAAATCAAACACACCTCACCACACACTTTAATGATGAAACCTGGACAGTGTGGGTACCACCATATGAAGTGAAGTCATACAGTATAGAATTGAACATTTAATGTGATAGCTCATCATATGATGCAAAATGCATAATATTTTTTTGTTGTTGCTCTGAGTCTGTACTAAAAGTGCTCTATCTTAAAAACTTGACTGCTGACAATGGCATGCACGATTTTGGGGCCCATTGAATGGACTAATTTACAAAATACTAAAAGATCTATCTGAACTATCCCTCTAATAATAATAATTTCTGTAAACGCAAATCTCCAACTGAAACAGCTTTATACAAGCCTGAATTTTACCTTGACAAATCATTAATTGTCATAGAAGGAAGGGGGGGGGGGGGGGGGTGTGTGAAGGTGTTGAGTAGATTAGTAGGCCTGTTGTAATGGGTCTTTGTGGCAAGGACAGAACAACCAGAGAGTTGTGTGTGTGTGCGTGCGCGTGCACACATGCACACATTATGTGTGTTTTGTAACCCAACATGCCAGTAAACACAGTGTACCTGCTTCACTGAGATGGGAAAGGTGGGCGATTGTTCAGTTTTCATCTCCCATTCATTTACAAGGAGCCATGTAAAACACTATTTCCCTATTGTATCCATGGCCTCCAAGGGCTGGGTGGGGCCTTGTCATTATAAGTAGCCAGGTATGCTGACAAACACCATACAGATACCAGTAATAGTCTCTAATACAACAATGACAGTGGTGGTGGTGACTCACTGGCATAGGTGTGTGTGTGTGTGTGTGCGTGTGTTCTAGATGAAAAGGAGTTTGCTCTGTTCTGTTCTGTTGATACCTGGCAGAACAGAGAAATGAATGAAATTCTTCAGTTAGTCACATACTCTTAGAGCTGGTTGAAGAGGGAGGTTCATACTCTTTTCACACTAATGAGCCGAGCCGTATCGAGCTGGCCTGGTTATTCATCCACCATAGTGTCTGGAACTGTGCTATAAAGGACCATGTGAAAATGACAGTATTGACAGGGTTAGCACGATATGTGAAAAAAGCATCAGTGTTGACCCTAAATAAATGACATGTATCTTTCAGGAATGTGATGATCGATGCTCAGGAATGGTGTAATAGTCCTACTTTATAATCTATATTTCCTGATACCTTTACAACTGATATTTCTGCTTCCTTCCGAGCAATAAACCAATGGTTATTACTGAAACAACATCCTGACCTTAGGGATTGTAGATTTGTGATAAACAATCACATCACTTATTCAATCCATCATGGGTAGTTACATATTCATACTAATCATTCCTAGGATGTATCCCAAATAGCACTCTATGCACTACTTTTGACCAGGGCCCATAGGGTGACGTGTGGGTCACAGCCAGGTGTCCCCATATAGTGGGCTATATACTTACAGTGATGTATTACAGTAAAGACATAAGGTGCTCAGGTCATCCATTGACTGCTGAATCCTCCTCCCCCTCCCCCCCTCCTCCCTCTCTGTGGATGACTTCGTCAACCATTTTGAAAAGAAGGTTGACGACATCCGATCCTCGTTTAAGTCAAATGACACCGCAGGTCCTGCTCACACTGCCCTACCCTATGCTTTGACTTCTTTCTCCCCTCTCTCTCCAGATGAAATCTTGCGACTCGTGACGGCCGGCCGCCCAACAACCTGCCCGCTTGACCCTATCCCCTCCTCTCTTCTCCAGACCATTTCTGGAGACCTTCTCCCTTACCTCACCTCGCTCATCAACTCATCCTTGACCGCTGGCTATGTCCCTTCCGTCTTCAAGAGAGTGAGAGTTGCACCCCTTCTCAAAAAACCTACACTCGATCCCTCCGATGTCAACAACTACAGACCAGTATCCCTTCTTTCTTTTCTCTCCAAAACTCTTGAGCGTGCCGTCTTTAGCCAACTCTCTTGCTATCTCTCTCAGAATGACCTTCTTGATCCAAACCAGTCAGGTTTCAAGACTGGTCATTCAACTGAGACTGCTCTTCTCTGTGTCACGGAGGCTCTCCGCACTGCTAAAGCTAACTCTCTCTCCTCTGCTCTCGTCCTTCTAGACCTATCTGCTGCCTTTGATACTGTGAACCATCAGATCCTCCTCTCCACCCTCTCCGAGTTGGGCATCTCCGGCGCGGCTCACTCTTGGATTGCGTCCTACCTGACAGGTCGCTCCTACCAGGTGGCGTGGCGAGAATCTGTCTCCGCACCACGTTCTCTCACCACTGGTGTCCCCCAGGGCTCAGTTCTGGGCCCTCTCCTATTCTCGCTATACACCAAGTCACTTGGCTCTGTCATATCCTCACATGGCCTTTCCTATCAGTGCTACGCAGACGACACACAATTCATCTTCTCCTTTCCCCCTTCTGATAACCAGGTGGCGAATCGCATCTCTGCATGTCTGGCAGACATATCAGTGTGGATGATGGATCACCACCTCAAGCTGAACCTCGGCAAGACGGAGCTGCTCTTCCTCCCGGGGAAGGACTGCCCGTTCCATGATCTCGCCATCACGGTTGACAACTCTGTTGTGTCCTCCTCCCAGAGTGCAAAGAGCCTTGGCGTGACCCAGGACAACACCCTGTCGTTCTCCGCTAACATCAAGGCGGTGACCCGATCCTGTAGGTTCATGCTCTACAACATTCGCAGAGTACGACCCTGCCATACACAGGAAGCGGCACAGGTCCTAATCCAGGCACTTGTCATCTCCCGTCTGGATTACTGCAACTCGCTGTTGGCTGGGCTCCCTGCCTGTGCCATTAAACCCCTACAACTCATCCAGAACGCTGCAGCCCGTCTGGTGTTCGACCTTCCCAAGTTCTCTCACGTCACCCCGCTCCTCCGCACACTCCACTGGCTTCCAGTTGAAGCTCGCATCTGCTACAAGACCATGGTGCTTGCCTACGGAGCTGTGAGGGGTCTGATCAGTCCCTACACCCAAACGAGGGCACTACGTTCATCCACCTCTGGCCTGCTGGCTCTCCTACCTCTGCGGAAGCACAGTTCCCGCTCAGCCCAGTCAAAACTGTTCGCTGCTCTGGCACCCCAATGGTTGAACAAGCTCCCTCATGACGCCAGGACAGCGGAGTCACTCACCACCTTCCGGAGACACTTGAAACCCCACCTCTTTAAGGAATACCTGGGATAGGATAAAGTAATCCTTCTACTCCCCCTTACCCCACCCCAAAAAATAAAAATAAAAACTATTGTAAAGTGGTTGTCCCACTGGCTATCATAAGGTGAATGCACCAATTTGTAAGTCGCTCAGGATAAGAGCGTCTGATGAATGACGTAAATGTAAATGTAAATGTAAATATTCATGTTGAGTGTTTGAATACAGTGCAGCCTTTGGCTAAAGCTGATGAGACAGTAAACAGTGGCGCTGGATTAGTCTGTACCCTACGCCCTATGCAGTGCACTACTTTTGACCAAAGCCCTATGGGCCCTGGTCAAAAGTAGTGCACTATATCGGGGAATAGGGTGCCATTTGGGACACAATCTTCATCAGCAGCTCTTATCTCCTAAAGTCTTATCTCACGGCCACCTCTAACTCACAGGTCCAGCTAGAAGCAATCCCATGTAACCCTGTGCAACTTATACAACTAGGAGTCATACAGTGTATCCTTTCTGACGAATTGCCACCCGTACAATGCTGCTACTATTGCTTGTGTGATTTATAGTCTGTAATAGAAACTCATAAACAGATATCAGTGATGTATCACCCTAATATTTCTCTCCTCTCTCTACCTTTAATAACGCTTTTGTTGTATCGCTCAGTATCGGTCTAGCAGTGTGTCTCATTGACTTCCTCCACCTTTTGGACATCTAAGCAACAACCACACATCTAATAATAATACATCACAATATGTGGTTACCTCTCCTGTATTTATTGTGAACACATTATTCCAGAGTTCTAGCGTTTGCTGTAACTGTGGGTGAGACATTAAATTGGTGAGGTGGAGCTGAACTGATGTATGTTCAATCATTTCCAAACAAACAAATTGTAAAAGAAAAGCTATCACTGTAAAAGTACAAACTCTGCATGGAGTGCCCTCTAGTGTCTCTTTCAAGGAACTTCAATGTAAAAAAAAAAAGTTGGGCAAATGGAGAAACTGTTGATTAAAGAGGAAGTTCACACATTTTTACATGTGCCTTATTTTCAGAAAGAGTGAAAATAAGTCTAAATGTACAAATTGGTGAACTTCCCCTTTAATGCATCACACTCAAACATAAATGAGCTATGAAGCAGCTAGATTATAATTAAATTACAGCTTTTATTATAAAATAGATTTTATGTACATGAAACAACTTATGAAATTCAATCAGATTCAGCGGAAGTGACCTATTGCAAACTTGTGAAACAACACATGTTAGAGGAAATGTGGACATATCTCTTTTCTCTCTTCCTGTAGTCACTGCTAGGTTTACTGGCAAACATGTAAACAGGGAGAGGGAGGGAGGGAGGGAGGGGAGGAGAGAGAGTCAGTAGGTTTACCTTTTAGATAAATAAATAGAGATAGAAAAGGAAGAGAAGGATAGAGAGGGAAAGGGTTCAGGGAGAGAGAGAAGAGAGAAGAGAGGGAAAGAGAAGGTGACAGAGAGAATGAAAGTTCGCAAAGAAGGACAGAGAGCGTGAAGAGTATAGAGATGAGAGGGGTCAGGGAGAGAGACATAAGAAGATAGACAGAAAAATAGATAGAGAGAGAGAGCGAGTGAATAGAGGGAAAGAGGGAGAGGTGAAGGAGGTCAGGAGGATGGTGTGTTGCCAAACGTAGAGGGAGTTCTCCATGGAGGGGACCTGCTGAAGGCTGTCTCTGCTGCTCTGTCGTCGTTACCCCATTCCTGCACACATACACACACACACATGCACACACAAATGCGGTTTCATTATTACAGCACATTTACGTAAAGTCGAAACACTTCCTTTCGAAGACTCTCTTAGGATCCAAAGACAGTCCGTTTCCCCTTATGGATTATAGCTTCACATGAAGTCATGATGAAAGCATTGAGTTGACTCTGTCCACAGTAACCCATATACTAACACATTGTCTGGGGAGAGCCTTCAAACTAATGAATGAGATGATTACAGCTAATGAGAGCCCATGCAGGCAGGCCCAGGTCACAGAGGAGCAGTAATGTGAAGCATGCTTGTGTTCAGTAGGGAGGCAGAGTTCACTGATGTATCTGCAATGCATCATAGAAAGAGAGCGAGGGAGAGAGTGCGAGAGAGAGAGAGAGAGTAGCAGACAAGATGTCCTTACCTGAGAGGTAATGCTGACATGTTTGAGGGTAAGGTCTGGAAAACAATAACGGAGAGAGAGAGAGTAGCAGAGAAGATGTCCTTACCTGAGAAGTAATGCTGACATGTTTGAGGGTAAGGTCTGGAAAACAATAACGGAGAGAGAGAGAGTAGCAGAGAAGATGTCCTTACCTGAGAAGTAATGCTGACATGTTTGAGGGTAAGGTCTGGAAAACAATAACAGAGAGAGAGAGTAGCAGAGAAGATGTCCTTACCTGAGAAGTAATGCTGACATGTTTGAGGGTAAGGTCTGGAAAACAATAATAGAGAGAGAGAGAGTAGCAGAGAAGATGTCCTTACCTGAGAAGTAATGCTGACATGTTTGAGGGTAAGGTCTGGAAAACAATAACAGAGAAAGAGTAGCAGAGAAGATGTCCTTACCTGAGAGGTAATGCTGACACGTTTTAGGGTAAGGTCTGGAAAACAATAACAATAATGAAGAATAATGTAAATATGGATGTCAGTGACGATGATTATATGAAAGCATTATGTGACATAAGATCATTGAATCACTCTATTTGTTTAAAAAACACTCACCAAGGACATGGTCCCCGGAATGAAGCTTGGCCCATAGAAGAGCCCCCTCCCTAGACACAAGAGAGAAATACAATTATAAATACTATTCTAAAAGAGAGATATACAATTATAAATACTATTCTAAAGAGTGAAATACTGTTATAAATGGTATTCTAAAGGGAGAAATACTATTATAAATACTATTCTAAAGGGAGAAATACTATTAGAAATACTATTCTAAAGGGAGAAATACTATTAGAAATACTATTCTAAAGAGTGGAATACTATTAGAAATACTATTTTAAAACATCTCATGCTCTATGATATTACTGTACTTCCCTGAAAGTTGGAGACTCATAGATAGATGATCCAACACCCACCTTTTACGCTTTTCTTCCGCCATTGCCTTAACTGAACAATGGAAAGAGAAAAGAGAGAGAAGAGAAAAATTAAGCGAGAAGGTGTAATGTCTGTGATGTCACAGTAGGTCACATTTTGAATGGTAAAGGGCATTTCTTCAAAGGTTTACTAGCCTGGTCCCAGATCAGTTTGTGCTGTCTTGCCAACTCCTATTAAGGTCAACCGTAAGGTCAACCGCTCCTGGTTGACGAGAGCACAAACTGATCTGCGAACAGAGTATAGGTTAACAGGTGTAACAGTACCTTTCCTCTGCACCGCCACACCCATGCCCACCATTGCAGTGATGAACAGAACTAGAGCAGAAAGAGATCCCAACACCAGAGGCCAGTCCACACCAGTCAGCCCTACCAGAAAGACAATATTACCTGTCAATCAATGAGCTCTCAGATACAGATGTAGTATCTTAGTTTGAGCCAGTTTCCTACAGCAGGAAAATAATCCTGCAGCAACAGGAAATGTGAATTATTATGTAGATTATAATTAATGGACATTTTTGTAGAAGTTGGAGAAATAAAAATATAAGGAAAAATCTGTGGATATTACAACCTTCCGAAGCCTTTTTAAACCTCAAATGCACTACACGTTTTTAATTTCATGCATTGCAGGAAAGTTCTCCTGCAACAGGGTGATCAAATTAAGATCCTACATCTGTAGAGTAGGCTACACATAAAATACCCAGCACCAGGCCCACATTGTGTCTAATATCAATACCCAGCACCAGGCCCACACTGTGTCTAATATCAATACCCAGCACCAGGCCCACACTGTGTCTAATATCAATACCCAGCACCAGGCTCACACTGTGTCTAATATCAATACCCAGCACCAGGCTCACACTGTGTCTAATATCAATACCCAGCACCAGGCCCACACTGTGTCTAATATCAATACCCAGCACCAGGCCCACACTGTGTCTAATATCAATACCCAGCACCAGGCTCACACTGTGTCTCATATCAATACCCAGCACCAGGCTCACACTGTGTCTAATATCAATACCCAGCACCAGGCTCACACTGTGTCTAATATCAATACCCAGTCAGACAGGGATTTGTTGATTGTAGTATTTCAGTGAGTTACCTGGCGAAGAGGGAGGGGAGGTGGTGGTCTTTTCTGGAAGACAATGACAGACAATATTATAGGTGGAAAATAATTCCAGCTGCCTCTTGAGTGGTATGAGTTGATGCACACAGGCTCAGACAAACACAGAAATCAGAGACACAGACCTATGACTCTCGACACAGCCAGTGGTGGACTTCTCTCTGAGTGGCTCCACTCTGCTCCCAGCAGGGCACTGTATTGGCACTGGTACTGGTCCGACAGCGGGCCGTCCTGGGCAGGCAGGGACGAGAGAGCAAAACCACACACTGAACCACGCGCTGAACCATACACTGAACCACACACTGAACCATACACTGAACCATACACTGAACCACACACTGAACCACGCTCTGAACCATACACTGAACCACACGCAGAACCATACACTGAACCACACACTGAACCATACACTGAACCACGCTCTGAACCATACACTGAACCACGCGCAGAACCGTACACTGAACCATACACTGAACCATGCGCTGAACCATACACTGAACCATACACTGAACCATACACTGAACCATACACTGAACCACGCTCTGAACCATACACTGAACCATACACTGAACCACACACTGAACCATGCGCTGAACCATACACTGAACCACACACTGAACCACACACTGAACCACACACTGAACCATACACTGAACCACACACTGAACCACGCTCTGAACCATACACTGAACCACGCGCAGAACCATACACTGAACCATACACTGAACCACACACTGAACCATACACTGAACCATACACTGAACCACGCGCAGAACCATACACTGAACCACACACTGAACCATACACTGAACCATGCGCTGAACCATACACTGAACCATACACTGAACCATACACTGAACCATACACTGAACCACACAGGTGAGATCATAAGACCTGAAGATCACGCTTTTAGTGACCTCCGCAATCTCTCCTTTTAATAATTCAACAGTTCCAGTCTGACTGGACGAAGCCCATTGGTGCTGGCAAACATTATGGGCTGTATGTCATTGGTGCTGCCATAGCAACGCTGGCTGGTGGTGCACAAAATTAATAATATGACACGCACACAATTCTCCAGCACCATCATCTGTATACTGACTAATTCATAATACACACATTTTATCTGACTAATATTGTACGATGCCAAGTTACATGGAACGTCAACCAAACTGTTTAAAACATCAAAATGATATATCACCTGACAGAACTTCAATATCAAGAATAAATCAAACACACCTCACCACACACTTTAATGATGAAACCTGGACAGTGTGGGTACCACCATATGAAGTGAAGTCATAAAGTATAGAATTGAACATTTAATGTGATAGCTCATCATATGATGCAAAATGCATAATATTTTTTTGTTGTTGCTCTGAGTCTGTACTAAAAGTTCTTTATCTTAAAAACTTGACTGCTGACAATGGCATGCACGATTTTGGGGCCCATTGAATGGACTAATTTACAAAATACTAAAAGATCTATCTGAACTATCCCTCTAATAATAATAATTTCTGTAAACGGGGGGGGGGGGGGGGGGGGGTGAAGGTGTTGAGTGGATTAGTAGGCCTGTTGTAATGGGTCTTTGTGGCAAGGACAGAACAACCAGAGAGTTGTGTGTGTGTGTGTGCGTGCGCGTGCACACATGCGCACATTATGTGTGTTTTGTAACCCAACATGCCAGTAAACACAGTGTACCTGCTTCACTGAGATGGGAAAGGTGGGCGATTGTTCAGTTTTCATCTCCCATTCATTTACAAGGAGCCATGTAAAACACTATTTCCCTATTGTATCCATGGCCTCCTAGGGCTGGGTGGGGCCTTGTCATTATAAGTAGCCAGGTATGCTGACAAACACCATACAGATACCAGTAATAGTCTCTAATACAACAATGACAGTGGTGGTGGTGACTCACTGGCATAGGTGTGTGTGTGTGTGTGTGTGTGTGTGTGTGTGTGTGTGTTCTAGATGAAAGGGAGTTTGCTCTGTTCTGTTCTGTTGATACCTGGCAGAACAGAGAAATGAATGAAATTCTTCAGTTAGTCACATACTCTTAGAGCTGGTTGAAGAGGGAGGTTCATACTCTTTTCACACTAATGAGCCGAGCCGTATCGAGCTGGCCTGGTTATTCATCCACCATAGTGTCTGGAACTGTGCTATAAAGGACCATGTGAAAATGACAGTATTGACAGGGTTAGCACGATATGTGAAAAAAGCATCAGTGTTGACCCTAAATAAATGACATGTATCTTTCAGGAATGTGATGATCGATGCTCAGGAATGGTGTAATAGTCCTACTTTATAATCTATATTTCCTGATACCTTTACAACTGATATTTATGCTTCCTTCCGAGCAATAAACCAATGGTTATTACTGAAACAACATCCTGACCTTAGGGATTGTAGATTTGTGATAAACAATCACATCACTTATTCAATCCATCATGGGTAGTTACATATTCATACTAATCATTCCTAGGATGTATCCCAAATAGCACTCTATGCACTACTTTTGACCAGGGCCCATAGGGTGACGTGTGGGTCACAGCCAGGTGTCCCCATATAGTGGGCTATATACTTACAGTGATGTATTACAGTAAAGACATAAGGTGCTCAGGTCATCCATTGACTGCTGAATCCTCCTCCCCCCCCCCCCCCCCCCCCTCCTCCCTCTCTGTGGATGACTTCGTCAACCATTTTTAAAAGAAGGTTGACGACATCCGATCCTCGTTTAAGTCAAATGACACAGCTGGTCCTGCTCACACTGCCCTACCCTATGCTTTGACTTCTTTCTCCCCTCTCTCTCCAGATGAAATCTTGCGACTCGTGACGGCCGGCCGCCCAACAACCTGCCCGCTTGACCCTATCCCCTCCTCTCTTCTCCAGACCATTTCTGGAGACCTTCTCCCTTACCTCACCTCGCTCATCAACTCATCCTTGACCGCTGGCTATGTCCCTTCCGTCTTCAAGAGAGTGAGAGTTGCACCCCTTCTCAAAAAACCTACACTCGATCCCTCCGATGTCAACAACTACAGACCAGTATCCCTTCTTTCTTTTCTCTCCAAAACTCTTGAGCGTGCCGTCTTTAGCCAACTCTCTTGCTATCTCTCTCAGAATGACCTTCTTGATCCAAACCAGTCAGGTTTCAAGACTGGTCATTCAACTGAGACTGCTCTTCTCTGTGTCACGGAGGCTCTCCGCACTGCTAAAGCTAACTCTCTCTCCTCTGCTCTCGTCCTTCTAGACCTATCTGCTGCCTTTGATACTGTGAACCATCAGATCCTCCTCTCCACCCTCTCCGAGTTGGGCATCTCCGGCGCGGCTCACTCTTGGATTGCGTCCTACCTGACAGGTCGCTCCTACCAGGTGGCGTGGCGAGAATCTGTCTCCGCACCACGTTCTCTCACCACTGGTGTCCCCCAGGGCTCAGTTCTGGGCCCTCTCCTATTCTCGCTATACACCAAGTCACTTGGCTCTGTCATATCCTCACATGGCCTTTCCTATCAGTGCTACGCAGACGACGCACAATTCATCTTCTCCTTTCCCCCTTCTGATAACCAGGTGGCGAATCGCATCTCTGCATGTCTGGCAGACATATCAGTGTGGATGATGGATCACCACCTCAAGCTGAACCTCGGCAAGACGGAGCTGCTCTTCCTCCCGGGGAAGGACTGCCCGTTCCATGATCTCGCCATCACGGTTGACAACTCTGTTGTGTCCTCCTCCCAGAGTGCAAAGAGCCTTGGCGTGACCCAGGACAACACCCTGTCGTTCTCCGCTAACATCAAGGCGGTGACCCGATCCTGTAGGTTCATGCTCTACAACATTCGCAGAGTACGACCCTGCCATACACAGGAAGCGGCACAGGTCCTAATTCAGGCACTTGTCATCTCCCGTCTGGATTACTGCAACTCGCTGTTGGCTGGGCTCCCTGCCTGTGCCATTAAACCCCTACAACTCATCCAGAACGCTGCAGCCCGTCTGGTGTTCGACCTTCCCAAGTTCTCTCACGTCACCCCGCTCCTCCGCACACTCCACTGGCTTCCAGTTGAAGCTCGCATCTGCTACAAGACCATGGTGCTTGCCTACGGAGCTGTGAGGGGTCTGATCAGTCCCTACACCCAAACGAGGGCACTACGTTCATCCACCTCTGGCCTGCTGGCTCCCCTACCTCTGCGGAAGCACAGTTCCCGCTCAGCCCAGTCAAAACTGTTCGCTGCTCTGGCACCCCAATGGTGGAACAAGCTCCCTCATGACGCCAGGACAGCGGAGTCACTCACCACCTTCCGGAGACACTTGAAACCCCACCTCTTTAAGGAATACCTGGGATAGGATAAAGTAATCCTTCTACTCCCCCTTACCCCACCCCCAAAAAAAAAAAAAAAAACTATTGTAAAGTGGTTGTCCCACTGGCTATCATAAGGTGAATGCACCAATTTGTAAGTCGCTCAGGATAAGAGCGTCTGATGAATGACGTAAATGTAAATGTAAATGTAAATATTCATGTTGAGTGTTTGAATACAGTGCAGCCTTTGGCTAAAGCTGATGAGACAGTAAACAGTGACGCTGGATTAGTCTGTACCCTACGCCCTATGCAGTGCACTACTTTTGACCAAAGCCCTATGGGCCCTGGTCAAAAGTAGTGCACTATATCGGGGAATAGGGTGCCATTTGGGACACAGTCTTCATCAGCAGCTCTTATCTCCTAAAGTCTTATCTCACGGCCACCTCTAACTCACAGGTCCAGCTAGCAGCAATCCCATGTAACCCTGTGCAACTTATACAACTAGGAGTCATACAGTGTATCCTTTCTGACGAATTGCCACCCGTACAATGCTGCTACTATTGCTTGTGTGATTTATAGTCTGTAATAGAAACTCATAAACAGATATCGGTGATGTATCACCCTAATATTTCTCTCCTCTCTCTACCTTTAATAACGCTTTTGTTGTATTGCTCAGTATCGGTCTAGCAGTGTGTCTCATTGACTTCCTCCACCTTTTGGACATCTAAGCAACAACCACACATCTAATAATAATACATCACAATATGTGGTTACCTCTCCTGTATTTATTGTGAACACATTATTCCAGAGTTCTAGCGTTTGCTGTAACTGTGGGTGAGACATTAAATTGGTGAGGTGGAGCTGAACTGATGTATGTTCAATCATTTCCAAACAAACAAATTGTAAAAGAAAAGCTATCACTGTAAAAGTACAAACTCTGCATGGAGTGCCCTCTAGTGTCTCTTTCAAGGAACTTCAATGTAAAAAAAAAAGTTGGGCAAATGGAGAAACTGTTGATTAAAGAGGAAGTTCACACATTTTTACATGTGCCTTATTTTCAGAAAGAGTGAAAATAAGTCTAAATGTACAAATTGGTGAACTTCCCCTTTAATGCATCACACTCAAACATAAATGAGCTATGAAGCAGCTAGATTATAATTAAATTACAGCTTTTATTATAAAATAGATTTTATGTACATGAAACAACTTATGAAATTCAATCAGATTCAGCGGAAGTGACCTATTGCAAACTTGTGAAACAACACATGTTAGAGGAAATGTGGACATATCTATTTTCTCTCTTCCTGTAGTCACTGCTAGGTTTACTGGCAAACATGTAAACAGGGTGAGGGAGGGAGGGAGGGAGGGGAGGAGAGAGAGTCAGTAGGTTTACCTTTTAGATAAATAAATAGAGATAGAAAAGGAAGAGAGGATAGAGAGGGAAAGGGTTCAGGGAGAGAGAGAAGAGAGAAGAGAGGGATAGAGAAGGGAAAGAGAGAGAAGAGAAGGATGGAGAGGGAAAGAGAAGGTGACAGAGAGAATGAAAGTTCGCAAAGAAGGACAGAGAGCGTGAAGAGTATAGAGATGAGAGGGGTCAGGGAGAGAGACATAAGAAGATAGACAGAAAAATAGATAGAGAGAGAGAGCGAGTGAATAGAGGGAAAGAGGGAGAGGTGAAGGAGGTCAGGAGG
Organism: Coregonus lavaretus; assembly: GCF_964263955.1. NCBI lineage: Eukaryota > Metazoa > Chordata > Actinopteri > Salmoniformes > Salmonidae > Coregonus > Coregonus lavaretus. The sequence continues at coordinate 68,679 of NW_028158115.1, forward strand.
ATGGTGTGTTGCCAAACGTAGAGGGAGTTCTCCATGGAGGGGACCTGCTGAAGGCTGTCTCTGCTGCTCTGTCGTCGTTACCCCATTCCTGCACACACACGCACACACACATGCACACACAAATGCGGTTTCATTATTACAGCACATTTACGTAAAGTCTAAACACTTCCTTTCGAAGACCCTCTTAGGATCCAAAGACAGTCCGTTTCCCCTTATGGATTATAGCTTCACATGAAGTCATGATGATAGCATTGAGTTGACTCTGTCCACAGTAACCCATATACTAACACATTGTCTGGGGAGAGCCTTCAAACTAATGAATGAGATGATTACAGCTAATGAGAGCCCATGCAGGCAGGCCCAGGTCACAGAGGAGCAGTAATGAGAAGTTGACTCAAAGCATGCTTGTGTTCAGTAGGGAGGCAGAGTTCACTGATGTATCTGCAATGCATCATAGAAAGAGAGCGAGGGAGAGAGTGCGAGAGAGAGAGAGAGAGTAGCAGACAAGATGTCCTTACCTGAGAGGTAATGCTGACATGTTTGAGGGTAAGGTCTGGAAAACAATAACGGAGAGAGAGAGAGTAGCAGAGAAGATGTCCTTACCTGAGAAGTAATGCTGACATGTTTGAGGGTAAGGTCTGGAAAACAATAACGGAGAGAGAGAGAGTAGCAGAGAAGATGTCCTTACCTGAGAAGTAATGCTGACATGTTTGAGGGTAAGGTCTGGAAAACAATAACAGAGAGAGAGAGTAGCAGAGAAGATGTCCTTACCTGAGAAGTAATGCTGACATGTTTGAGGGTAAGGTCTGGAAAACAATAACAGAGAGAGAGAGTAGCAGAGAAGATGTCCTTACCTGAGAAGTAATGCTGACATGTTTGAGGGTAAGGTCTGGAAAACAATAATAGAGAGAGAGAGAGTAGCAGAGAAGACGTCCTTACCTGAGAAGTAATGCTGACATGTTTGAGGGTAAGGTCTGGAAAACAATAACAGAGAAAGAGTAGCAGAGAAGATGTCCTTACCTGAGAGGTAATGCTGACACGTTTTAGGGTAAGGTCTGGAAAACAATAACAATAATGAAGAATAATGTAAATATGGATGTCAGTGACGATGATTATATGAAAGCATTATGTGACATAAGATCATTGAATCACTCTATTTGTTTAAAAAACACTCACCAAGGACATGGTCCCCAGAATGAAGCTTGGCCCATAGAAGAGCCCCCTCCCTAGACACAAGAGAGAAATACAATTATAAATACTATTCTAAAAGAGAGATATACAATTATAAATACTATTCTAAAGAGTGAAATACTGTTATAAATGGTATTCTAAAGGGAGAAATACTATTATAAATACTATTCTAAAGGGAGAAATACTATTAGAAATACTATTCTAAAGGGAGAAATACTATTAGAAATACTATTCTAAAGAGTGGAATACTATTAGAAATACTATTTTAAAACATCTCATGCTCTATGATATTACTGTACTTCCCTGAAAGTTGGAGACTCATAGATAGATGATCCAACACCCACCTTTTACGCTTTTCTTCCGCCATTGCCTTAACTGAACAATGGAAAGAGAAAAGAGAGAGAAGAGAAAAATTAAGCGAGAAGGTGTAATGTCTGTGATGTCACAGTAGGTCACATTTTGAATGGTAAAGGGCATTTCTTCAAATGTTTACTAGCCTGGTCCCAGATCAGTTTGTGCTGTCTTGCCAACTCCTATTAAGGTCAACCGTAAGGTCAACCGCTCCTGGTTGACGAGAGCACAAACTGATCTGGGAACAGAGTATAGGTTAACAGGTGTAACAGTACCTTTCCTCTGCACCGCCACACCCATGCCCACCATTGCAGTGATGAACAGAACTAGAGCAGAAAGAGATCCCAACACCAGAGGCCAGTCCACACCAGTCAGCCCTACCAGAAAGACAATATTACCTGTCAATCAATGAGCTCTCAGATACAGATGTAGTATCTTAGTTTGAGCCAGTTTCCTACAGCAGGAAAATAATCCTGCAGCAACAGGAAATGTGAATTATTATGTAGATTATAATTAATGGACATTTTTGTAGAAGTTGGAGAAATAAAAATATAAGGAAAAATCTGTGGATATTACAACCTTCCGAAGCCTTTTTAAACCTCAAATGCACTACACGTTTTTAATTTCATGCATTGCAGGAAAGTTCTCCTGCAACAGGGTGATCAAATTAAGATCCTACATCTGTAGAGTAGGCTACACATAAAATACCCAGCACCAGGCCCACACTGTGTCTAATATCAATACCCAGCACCAGGCCCACACTGTGTCTAATATCAATACCCAGCACCAGGCCCACACTGTGTCTAATATCAATACCCAGCACCAGGCTCACACTGTGTCTAATATCAATACCCAGCACCAGGCTCACACTGTGTCTAATATCAATACCCAGCACCAGGCCCACACTGTGTCTAATATCAATACCCAGCACCAGGCTCACACTGTGTCTAATATCAATACCCAGCACCAGGCCCACACTGTGTCTAATATCAATACCCAGCACCAGGCTCACACTGTGTCTAATATCAATACCCAGCACCAGGCTCACACTGTGTCTAATATCAATACCCAGTCAGACAGGGATTTGTTGATTGTAGTATTTCAGTGAGTTACCTGGCGAAGAGGGAGGGGAGGTGGTGGTCTTTTCTGGAAGACAATGACAGACAATATTATAGGTGGAAAATAATTCCAGCTGCCTCTTGAGTGGTATGAGTTGATGCACACAGGCTCAGACAAACACAGAAATCAGAGACACAGACCTATGACTCTCGACACAGCCAGTGGTGGACTTCTCTCTGAGTGGCTCCACTCTGCTCCCAGCAGGGCACTGTATTGGCACTGGTACTGGTCCGACAGCGGGCCGTCCTGGGCAGGCAGGGACGAGAGAGCAAAAAGGGCCCGGTGGCGGGTAACGGGGGCACTACGGGTGGCATCAGGGAAGCTACTTCCCAGCTGGTATAGAGAGAAGCGGGCACCAGGGAAGGCAGGTGAGCCGGTACACACCAAGGCCCACTCCCCAGCCTGCCTCTGGAGCGAGAGAGTGGGCACCGGCAATAGCTCTGGGATGGCAGGCCCACCAGAGAAAAGAGGGAGAGAGAGTACGTGTATCAGATTTCCTCACACACAATCCTAACCTTAACCATTGGGAATACAATAACTATCTGACATTACATAACTGACATCAGTATCTAGCTGCAACTTCAACCCCCAACCAGATCTCCCACCTGTGACCGTGACAAGAACTGGATGACTGGCGGTTGAATTAGTCGGTCCCTGACAAGGCACTGTAACCTGGTAGAGGCAGGTGTAGGACCCCCCCTCGCCTCCCCTCACAGGCCCCAGGCGGAAGGCTCCGGTCTGGGCTGTGGAGCGGGACGCCAGGGAGGCCTGGGGGTAGACCCCGGAGTCCCCAGTCGCTTTAGCTGTCCACAGCAGTAGAAATGCCTCTGGTTTGGGGCTCTGCTGGGAGTGAGGAGGAGGGGGGGAGCAGTGGAAGGATAATGTCTGGCCGCGCTTCACCTGACCACCTGGGGGATCAACTGAGAGGAGGGGTGGGAGGAGAGGAGGAGGAGGAGGAGGAAGAGCTCTAGGAGAGGCTACAGAGAGAGAGAGAGAATAAAGGGGTTGTAATGGTGAAGTCTTATGCCCTAGTATAAGAGAAGTAAAGAAGGGAGTATTCTTTCAACTCCAGAGCTTGTTACTTTTGTCATGAACTTTATCAAATCAAATAGTCTATAGGCATTGTGTACCCAAATAAGCAGCTGAAACTATACATTTAGATATTGGATATTTGAGGTAATTTGAGAAGTGCCATTGAAAGTTACCCTCTGTTGTCATTCACACTTCCTGCCTTAACCGTCAACATAGCTTGATGTGTGGTTTCTATATAACCAGCAGGATGTAATGGTACAATACACACACAGAGCTAGAGGAAATGTAACCACTGAGAAACCTACAGCAGTTTTGCTGGTGGTGGAGAAGCGGATGGGAGTGTTTATTGTCTCCCACCACCAGTGGCTTTAAACCTAGCATACATCTCAGAACCGTTTCTCACTTTGAAATAGCATTTCCATTTACTGTTACAATAAATCTGAGAAAAGATTTCTGTGACCATGATTATCATCATTATTTGTAGTGATCATGGTGCTTGCAGTAGGTTCTGTCCCAGATTCACAGCTCCACAGTAGTCAACTACCTGATTCAGAATCATCAATCATAAAACTCACCTTGTTGTTTCAGAGTTATATAGTGGCTGTATGAGCTATACATCCCCTGGCTGTTCTGATACAGGCAGCAGTATATATCCTCCCGGGCTGAATCCTCCTTCACTCTCACTGTGAACCGGGCCTGCTGTCTCTCACTGGGGAAAGTAATGGAGTCCACCAGCTTTTTAACCCGGTGGAGTCTGAACAGGGTCCCTCCAGGGCCCTCAGGGGCCTGACAGACTAGGACCACAGCCCCCAGGATGGTGTTGCCTACAGAGGAGGCCTGGGTGAGGGAGGGTGTTGGGGGGATGGCCGGATGGGGGTCTGAGGATACTGTATCTGGGGAGGAGCAGTCAAGTTTGAGACCCAGTAATAGTAAACACTGTATTCCACTAAACAGATCTCGGACACAGGAGGCTCATAATAATGGCCGGAACGGAGTAAATGGAATGGCATCAAACACCTGGAAATCATGTATTTGATACCATTCGACTTATTCCGCTCCAGTCATCACCACGAGCCCATCCTCCCCAATTAAGGTGCCACCAACCTCCTGTGATCTAGGATCATATTACCCCACTCAAATAGACTTTTTAAATTGTCAGGAAATAAAGATGGCAGAACAGAGAGGCCAAACATAATTGAAATATCTCTGTAACTGAAATGGCTCAAGTTCTTTACCCTGAAATCTATAGCGTAAGTGTCAGTAAATTCCTATTCAAAGTACTTACCCCAAAATTGTAGATAACAGATAAGCAGAACAAATATCCAACGTGATAGATGGTATCGACAGACAAGCATCTTTGAAGGTGCAAGCAGCCTCTCTTCTGTGTGGGTGTGGAAGCATCTGCTCTAGGTAGAGGCAAACAGGATCTGCTGTGTGTGTGTGTGTGTGTGTGTGAAAAGTATGACATCTTAAAATAGGAATGAGGGAAATACAATATACAAGCACACTTCCTTTTAAGGGGTTTGTTAATGGGATGTTAGGTTATATAACAATAAACCAAACCCCTGGTGTGTGGATGCATGCATACTGCACACAGAGTATGAGACATACACTGAGTATACAAAACATTAAGAACACCTGCTCTTTCCATGACATAGACTGGCCAGGTGAATCCAGGTGAAAACTATGATCCCTTATTGACGTCACTTGTTGAATCCACTTCAATCAGTGTAGTTGAAGGGGAGGAGACAGGTTAAAGAAGGATTTATAAGCCTTGAGACAATTGAGCCATGCATGGATTGTGTATGTGTGCCATTGAGGGTGAATGGGCAAGACAAAATATTTAAGTGCCTTTGGGATGTGAGGTCATAGAATGGTATGGTAGTAGGTGCCAGGCACACTGGTTTGTGTCAAGAACTACAACGCTGCTGGGTTTTTCACACTCAACAGTTTCCTGTGTGTATCAAGAATGGTCCACCACCCAAAGGACATCGAGCCAACTTGACACAACTGTGGGAAGCATTGGAGTCAACTTGGGCCAGTATCCCTCCCTGTTGAATGCTTTCGACACCTTTGCTTTCGACACCTTGTAGACTCCATGCGCCGACGAATTGAGGCTGTTCTCTTTAAGTAGTCTTCACAAGTTCATTAATCATATGGGTAAATAGGCTACATGCACAGAGCAGACACAATAAAGTAGTGTATTCAATCTGGAGTTGCCTTGCAGTACAACACTGACACCTAGTGGATGAAAAGTTGCACTGCCGTCCTGCTATACATTTGTAGAACTTAAGCATAATAAAACCAAACATTAACGCTATTTAAAGTCAAATCAATTGTGATTTTAACATCATATTTCAATGGAATTCATTTAATTTGTGATATTTAATGTATTGCTTTGACATTTATTAAACAAAGGGATATATCGATTAGCTCTGGTCCATTGTCTGAGTGCGCGTCCCTCTACTAGCCTCTACCAGTGAAGGACTGCGCCCTGGACCGAAGCTAGATATCGATTTCAAAGTGGTAACAGTGCGTTTGCTGCGTAAATGCGGCGCGATAATCGAGGTGTCCACAGTGGAGGTGTCATAATGCCCATAAAACCTAACGGTCAAACAGGGAAATGGTTCTAATCGTTTTTCCACCATTCATTTTTCACATAGGGTATTTTAGAAACACTTAAAATAAGTGGAGGACTCCAAATATGCGGAACAAGTGGATGACTCCAAATATGAGGAACAGGTATTGATACACACGAAACACAGCCCCTTATTTTAAGTGTTTCTAAAATCCCATATGGGAAAAATGAATGGTGGAAAAACGATTTCCCTGTTTGACCGGTTTTATGGGTATTATGATGGTACTCTATGCCAATACTTATTAACTTTGAAAATAGATTGTTGAACCTAACCACAGGAGGCTGCTGAGGGGAGAACTGCTCATAATAATGGCCAGAACAGAGCACATGGAATGGCATCAAACATCTGGAAACCATGTGTTTGATGTATTTGTTACCATTCCACCAATTCTGCTCCAGTCATTACCACGAGCAGGTTCTCCCCAATTAAGGTGGCACCAACCTCTTGTGAACCTAACAGTATGGATTTGGCAGTCTTTAACCTAAAGCTCCCTCTTGCTTGTCGCTTTCTTGATCATTTGAGCAAAACAAAATTATTGAAATCACAATATTTTTACTGTCATTAGTGGATATTCTTCTCTAAATTTTGTTCATTGAATAATTCGTTGCTCTCCTGGGATGTAATATTTATCATCAAAATGGATGATAAAGTCATCACTGAACCTCTCTTTCCGTGGAGGACTCCAAATATGAGGAACAGGTATTGATGCACCACTTTCAGACATTCTTTAGTTTAAAAAAAATCTGGTTGTTACAGCAGCAGCCATTACATCAGAATAGACATACACTGTACATGCCTTATCGATAGAGAGATAGAAAAGAGAGACACACAATAGCCCATAATGACAAAGCGAAAACAGGTTTTTAGAAATGTTTGCAAATGTATACAATTTTTTTTTTTTATACCTTATTTATATAAGTATTCAGACCCTTTGCTATGAGACTCGATGCATCAGGTGCATCCTGTTTCCATTGATCATCATTGAGATGTTTTTACAACTTGATTGGAGACCACCTGTGGTCAATTTGATTGATTGGACATGATTTGGAAAGGCGCACACCTGTCTATATAGTTGACGGTGCATGTCAGAGCAAAAACCAAGCTATGAGGTCGAAGGAATTGTCCGTAGAGTTCTGCACAGATCTGGGAAAGGGTACCAAAACATTTCTGCAGCATTGAAGGTCCCCAAGAACACAGTGGCATCCATCATTCTTACATGGAAGAAGTTTGGAACCCCCAAGACTCTTCCTAGAGCTAGCCGCCCGGACAAATTGAGCAATCGGGGGAGAAGGGCCTTGGTCAGGGAGGTGACCAAGAACCCGATGGTCACTCTGACAGAGCTCCATAGTTCCTCTGTGGAGATGGGAGAACCTTCCAGAAGGACAACCATCTCTGCAGCACTCCACCAATTAGGCCTTTATGGTAGAGTGGCCAGTAAAAGGCACATGACAGCCCGCTTAGAGTTTGCCAAAAGCCACCTAAAGGACTCTCAGACCATGAGAAACAAGATTCTCTGGTCTTATGAAACCAAGATCGAACTCTTTGGCCTGAATGCTAAGCGTCATGTCTGGAGGAAACCTGGCACCATCCCTACGGTGAAGCATGGTGGTGGCAGCATCATGCTGTGGGGATGTTTTTCAGCGGCAGGGACTGGGAGACTAGTCAGGATCGAGGGAAAGATTAACGGAGCAAAGTACAGAGAGATCCTTGATGAAAACATGCTCCAGAGTGCTCAGGACTGGGGCGAAGTTTCACCTTCCAACAGGACGATGACCCTAAGCACACAGCCAAGACAACGCAGGAGAGTCCGGACTTGAACCAGATCTAACATCTCTGGAGAGACCTGAAAATAGCTGTGCAGCAACGCTCCCCATCCAACCTGACAGAGCTTGAGAGGATCTGCAGAGAAGAATGGGAGAAACACCCCAAATACATTTACATTTACGTCATTTAGCAGACGCTCATATCCAGAGCGACTTACAGTTAGTGCATACATTATTCTTTTTTATTTTCATACCCCATGGGAATCGAACCCACAACCCTGGCGTTGCAAACGCCATGCTCTACCAACTGAGCTACCTCCCTGCCGGCCATTCCCTCCCCTACCCTGGACCAATTGTGCGCTGCCCCATTGGTCTCCCGGTTGCGGCCGGCTACAGCAGAGCCTGGATTCGAACCAGGATCTCTAGTGGCACAGCTAGCACTGCGATGCAGTGCCTTAGACCACTGCGCCACTCGGGAGACATAAATACAGGTATGCCAAGCTTGTAGCGTCATACCCAAGAAGACTCAAGGCTGTAATCGCTTCCAAAGTGTCTGAATACATGTGTAAATGTGATATTTCCATTATTATTATTTATTATAAATCTGCAAAAATGTCTAAAAACCTGTTTTTGTTTTGTCAGTATGGGGTATTGTGTGTATATTGATGAGGTGAACAAAACAATTTAATCAATTTTAGAATAAGGCTGTAACGTAATTTTTTTGGGAAAAGATCAAGGGGTCTGAATACTTTCCGAATGCACTGTATGTCAACATCTTTGCAATGTAGACAATGCCTTGTCCATACACTCCTAATATCTCTGGACACATACAAGAAACCTTGTTTTATATTTGGTAAGAAAGGTATGAAAACATCTTAGTGACATCCTTTTGCATAAACTGCTTATCACAGAACAAAAATACAGTATACAATAAATATTGTTTGATAAAATGTTTGTCTCTTTCATTTGAAGATTACTCTGTGTCCACTTCGACCATCATCGTTGGAGATCAACCTTAAAGACATGCTCTGGAACTTTGGCGACAACTAAGTATTTTGTAAATATCCCGCTTTGGGCTGGATTTGTCAATGTGTAGTTCATAAATGCATAATCTATGAGCAGAATCCCATAGTTTTAAAGCGGCTGTTTTTCTGGAAGCTGTGCTGCTCCATTTTCCCTCCATTTTCCCCCACGTGGGCCTGCCCCCTAGCAATTTGAGTTTTGCCAATGAGCTTCAGCCCCTCTACAATTAATTGACAGCTAGCAAGATGCACACCCAGCAGAGAGAGAGAGAGAGCAATGACGTGGTACACATATCTGCACATATGTGACGTAGTACACCATTTTCGGGGACCACTTCTGGCTCGTGAGCACTACTTTCAGAACTACTGGCTAAAAAATATACAAAAGTACTGGAGAATCTCTTTAAGCAAAACCTCCTCTCTGTCATGGCCGACCTTCCTCAGAGCATCATGGCGATAGGTGACCTTCAAGGCTCACTCTCGTCTCACTCCACCAAGCACCCTGGGTCTTCCGTCGCTGTCGCCTTTCATCAGGCCAATCACTACACCGACACTGGATCGAAAACAAGGTTGACCCTAGTTGATGGTACAATGGACACCATCTGCCATGGCTTTGAAGGACATTGAAGCAAAGCTTTATAAGACTTCATCCAGGATCATGTTCCCATGGCAGGTGGTGGTCTTAGACTCAACCAGCCAACAGATCCTGATCCAAACATTGGTCAGGATCAATCACGAGGCCTTCATCAACAAGGACCTCAACTCGGAGGTGAGTCCCCTCATGGCAGAGGTCACCATCCTGCTGAAGACCTTTCCGTTGGTCCTGGTCACCGAGGATGAAGACATGGCAAATATCTTCCTGAAATTCTCAGACGTGATCATGACGCTGGACCTTGTGGTGGGCTCGCGGAAGGATCTTGAGAAGGTCGTCGCCAACTGATCATTCAGCTTGAGCAGCTACATCTCCCATGTAGTGGCTCTGAAGGTGGCCAAGCGCGTACCGGATGAGTTTTCAGCATCAGAGAAAGAGGCAGGGATCCCATTGAAGATGCTGAGGCAAGTCAGCATTCCCTTGACCTATATCAGGGATGGGCCGCAGTGACTTGTGGGTCTGCGTACCATTTTAGCAGCGAAGAGAACAAATTAGATTTTAAAGTTAATTTCCTGCAATTCTGCACATTTTGCCATGTGGCGTAGAGAAAATGTTGCAGTTTTAAAGCAAGTTTCCTGCAATTCTACACATTTTGCCATGGGGCAGAGAGAAGATTTAGCAATTTTATAACTAATTTCATGCAATTCTACTCATTTTGCCATGGGGTGGAGAGAAATAAATTTTAGTTTTACAGCTAATTTCCTGCAATTCTAAACATTTTGCCATAGGGTGGAGGCAAATGTTTGCAGTTTTTAATATGATAACTGATGATCAATGGGCCCCACCCCGGTCGGTAATTCGACCATGCTTACTAAAAGTTTAGCTAGCTAGCCGCTAGACTAATTTACCAATCTAAAAATAAAATGCTGACATGGGCTAATTGAGTGACTGCTGATGCACAACCAAATTTCGAAATTGCACCTTGTGTATTCTATTATTCTAACTCTCAACAGTAAGTTGAGACCCCGACTGAGTTCCTAAATATATTTTTATTTATTTAAAACATGTATTGGTCCGTGGGCCTACAAAAGGGGGCCCCCTTCCTGACCTACACGATAAGCAGCGCGTTTGTTGACGACGTCATGATTAAACTCCTGCTACAGCTGAACCCCCCTCAACTGCTCTCATTCGACCTCCGCCAAGCAGGACCTGCTGGCTCTCTGCATTAAGATGAGCATCATCATTCACCAGGTCCTGAGTAAGATCGCAGGTGTGGCCATTGACGGGGACCTTCCACCACCTGGCTGCAACATGAAGCTGGTGTTGCTCTGCCTGCTAAGTGTGATGCAGATCCGGTGTTGGTCATCTGCCTCGGTCAAAGACCCTTCCATCGTTGCCACCATGATCCAGCTTATATTAGATCAAATCCACCGGATGTGCCAGTCCATCAACCGGATTGGAGGCTTACCCGGAAAACCTGATCAGAACCCGGACGACGTCGCCATTGGGAAAGAGCTGTTTTCTGAGCCCCTGCCAGAGTCACTGACCACAGCCTATTGTCTGCAGTTTGGCCCCAGTGTGAAGTTCATGAGGATCTTCAAGAGGGCATTTGGCCAAGACCACCAAGTGGCCAAGCACATGCTCCACTGGAGGTCAACCAATATCTTTGTGGACTTTGATGCCACCTATAACATTGAAAACATGATTTCCCTCAACGGCTGCACTGAGGTATATTTCAACCAAAGGTGAAGCCTTTAGAGGAGGAGGACTTTCAAGAGGTGAAGCCTCTGGGGAAGTAGTCTCTGGAGGTGAAGGCTCTGGGGAAGTAGTCTCTGGAGGTGAAGGCTCTGGGGAAGTAGTCTCTGGAGGTGAAGCCTCTGGGGAAGTAGTCTCTGGAGGTGAAGCCTCTGGGGAAGTAGTCTCTGGAGGTGATGCCTCTGGGGAAGTAGTCTCTGGAGGTGAAGCCTCTGGGGAAGTAGTCTCTGGAGGTGAAGGCTCTGGGGAAGTAGTCTCTGGAGGTGAAGCCTCTTGGGAAGTAGTCTCTGGAGGTGAAGGCTCTGGGGAAGTAGTCTCTGGAGGTGAAGCCTCTGGGGAAGTAGTCTCTGGAGGTGAAGCCTCTGGGGAAGTAGTCTCTGGAGGTGAAGCCTCTGGGGAAGTAGTCTCTGGAGGTGAAGGCTCTGGGGAAGTAGTCTCTGGAGGTGAAGCCTCTGGGGAAGTAGTCTCTGGAGGTGAAGCCTCTGGGGAAGTAGTCTCTGGAGGTGAAGGCTCTGGGGAAGTAGTCTCTGGAGGTGAAGGCTCTGGGGAAGTAGTCTCTGGAGGTGAAGCCTCTGGGGAAGTAGTCTCTGGAGGTGAAGCCTCTGGGGAAGTAGTCTCTGGAGGTGAAGGCTCTGGGGAAGTAGTCTCTGGAGGTGAAGCCTCTGGGGAAGTAGTCTCTGGAGGTGAAACCTCTGGGGAAGGAGTCTCTGGAGGTGAAGGCTCTGGGGAAGTAGTCTCTGGAGGTGAAGCCTCTGGGGAAGTAGTCTCTGGAGGTGAAGGCTCTGGGGAAGTAGTCTCTGGAGGTGAAGGAAACTGGGGAAGTAGTCTCTGGAGGTGAAGCCTCTGGGGAAGTAGTCTCTGGAGGTGAAGCCTCTGGGGAAGTAGTCTCTGGAGGTGAAGCCTCTGGGGAAGTAGTCTCTGGAGGTGAAGCCTCTGGGGAAGTAGTCTCTGGAGGTGAAGCCTCTGGGGAAGTAGTCTCTGGAGGTGAAGCCTCTGGGGAAGTAGTCTCTGGAGGTGAAGCCTCTGGGGAAGTAGTCTCTGGAGGTGAAGCCTCTGGGGAAGTAGTCTCTGGAGGTGAAGGCTCTGGGGAAGTAGTCTCTGGAGGTGAAGGCTCTGGGGAAGTAGTCTCTGGAGGTGAAGCCTCTGGGGAAGTAGTCTCTGGAGGTGAAGGCTCTGGGGAAGTAGTCTCTGGAGGTGAAGGCTCTGGGCAAGTAGTCTCTGGAGGTGAAGCCTCTGGGGAAGTAGTCTCTGGAGGTGAAGGCTCTGGGGAAGTAGTCTCTGGAGGTGAAGGAAACTGGGGAAGTAGTCTCTGGAGGTGAAGCCTCTGGGGAAGTAGTCTCTGGAGGTGAAGGCTCTGGGGAAGTAGTCTCTGGAGGTGAAGGCTCTGGGCAAGTAGTCTCTGGAGGTGAAGCCTCTGGGGAAGTAGTCTCTGGAGGTGAAGCCTCTGGGGAAGTAGTCTCTGGAGGTGAAGGCTCTGGGGAAGTAGTCTCTGGAGGTGAAGGCTCTGGGGAAGTAGTCTCTGGAGGTGAAGGCTCTGGGGAAGTAGTCTCTGGAGGTGAAGCCTCTGGGGAAGTAGTCTCTGGAGGTGAAGGCTCTGGAGGTGGTGGAGAAGGAGGTGGAGAAGGATGTGGAGAATGAGGTTGAGAAGTAGGTGGACATTTTGGCAATTAAATAATTGCTTGCAAATATAAACATTTCACATTAATATAATCTGATTATTAGTACAATTCATGTATACCGATACAGTACATTGAATTATATTACACCAATGATGGCACAAATTCTGTACAATGATGATGGCATAATATACATGTTATTAGTGGCTAGGGCATTCATAACACTTAAGTGTAGCTCCTTTCTAACACAAGGTTTTTCCCTAGTAGTACTTCTCTGTAGACGTAAAGTGAAAGATTGTTAAAAAAAAGTGTGAGAGAGTCTTTATCTGTGTATGGAGCAGTCAACAGGGACAGGCAGTAGTCAGTAGCACCATTATCTGTTGTCAAACAGGGGCCTCTCTTGGCCCCCATACAGACTGATAAACACAGCCCACCACATAATCACCTACTACACACACAGGTCTTCTCAGAACCATATGTCCCAGAGGTGTGTGTACTGCTCAATGTGTGTGTAGCAGTTGTAGTAGTGGGGGAGGAGAGTTTGAGTTGGTTCATGAAGCTGAAAGCTGAATGAAGAGGCAAATGTCAGTATGGTATTCTGCTTGCACTGTATGCCATAACGTTGTGTCAGAGAAACACTAATTCTAATACACTTGAAATTACATTTTCAGTTGTTTTGTGCAAAACAAAGTGCATAACATTAATTAGCTAGAATTACATCAGTTTGGAATTGTTTTGCTGGCCATAGATTGGTGTTGTCAGCATCATACAGGTTGGATTTCTACTCAGGATCCAGAAACAGGAAGGTAGCGGGGGGGAGATAGCACAACTGTTCATTCACTCTTTCTCCTGGTTTAGAAGAGAGGACTGGAGTAAGAAAAGGAGTTGGCATAGTACACACACTTACGTCCCACCCCCAACGGTCATCAGAAGATACATGAATAGAGAAGATTTGAAGTCACGTCCAAACTGAGAGAGAAGAGAGAAAGAGGGGGGGATACGGTAGAGGGGTAGAATGGAGAGACGACAGCTGTAAAAAAAGAGAAGTAGGCTACTTGCTATGTCAAATTGGATAAGAGACAGGTGGAACTGTTTTCGGGAGGACTGGTTACTTAACATTTGCAATAGTCTAAGCATTGTGAGATGGTCATGTAAAAGAAAATACAAACCTCACAATATTGTCACCACTGTAAGCCGTGTAAAGTTGCCATCTAACTCTAACTCATCAGATGGCTGGGATACAAGCTGCTGTGCTACCATCCTTTAGCTCCTTCTCAAACTTTGTTCACTCTAATGACAATATGAAGGTATGTATTCCACTTGTTATTTTATTTCTACATTTTGCTGAAACAATTAAAAAAACTTGAATAACTTTGTTTTAAGAGGGTGAGTGTTGGGACTAATAGCCGTGTCTAAATGCCATTAACATTTCTTTGAACAAAATGTTTTGACTCGCAATGAAGAGGCATTGTGAGCACAAGCACAGCCTCATATCCCCAACAAAGCCAAAACATTTAATAAAATACATTTATTTTGATTTAAGACCTGTTCAAATCAAATGGATTTTATTTCAAAAGTAATTACAAAACTAGGATTTAATTATAAAATGGTTAATTGCAATTGCATTTTTAGTGTTATTTTAACTTGTTAGTTGGTGTTGTTTGGTTTTTAGAGTAAAATATTATTTCCATATTTATGTGAAGTTAGAGAGGCTTGATATGAACTGATGTTTTTGTACTATCACACAAGGTGTGGAAATTTGAGGATGGCGCTCTCAGTCTGGACTCTCAAACCAAGAGGACGTCACCTGGCAACACCAGTGACCAGCAGCCGGTTCTTCCTCACCTGGACGATGAAAGTGAAACCTCATGGGACATGGAGTTCTTGTTGTCTGACTGGAGCAGCCCATCACCTGAGCTGAACCCCTCTCTGGACTACAACACTCAGCAACCGGACCAAACTGGACTGTACCATGATGGTGGGGTGTTGAAGGACCAAATAATTCCAGACAGGCTTCATATGGGCAGCAGTAGCCTGATGGGTGAGCTGCTCACCCCCTTGGAGACCATTGGTTCAGGCATACCAGAACTCTACAACTGGTCCTTTAGTGATGACCAACAGGTTCGATCATCATCATCATTATCATCATTCCCCACTCAACCAGACGTGGACCAGTATGGTTTCACCCCCGGTAGAAACCAGGAGAGACATGGCAGCGATAGAGCCACTGCTGTCCTCACTAAGGCCAAATCATGGGACTTTGGAATGGGACACTACTACCCCAAACAATACACTTCCATGGTGACCTTTCAAGATGGAAGATTCCTCCAAGCCCCTGTCTCCATGACAACCTCTATGACCTCTGAACCTCGAACCCACCACTACAGCGTCCTCCAAAACTACCCCCACCACCCGGGTCTATACCGCAACCAGAACAACTACAATCTCCACAACCACCACCACCAACAAGCCTCCTCCAGCCACTTCCCCCACTCCCAGCCCCAGCAGCCCCATCTGGCTGTCTACTCAGGGGTTCCCCCTGGTGACTTGGAGGGGAAGCGCAGCCGCAGGATGGTGGTGAAGAAGAGGGCTGCCATCCACAGCTGTGAATACCCAGGATGTAGTAAGACATATACCAAGAGCTCCCACCTCAAGGCTCACCTCCGCACGCACACAGGTAAGAATACATCAATTAGAATACATTACACAGGTAAGAATACATCAATTAGAATACATTACACAGGTAAAAATACAGAGATTAGAATACATTACACAGATTAGAATACAGAGATTAGAATACATTACACAGGTAAGAATACATAAATTAGAATGCATTACACAGGTAAGAATACAGAGATTAGAATACATTACACCAGTAAGAATACAGAGATTAGAATACATTACACAGGTAAGAATACAGAGATTAGAATACATTACACTGGTATTGAGGCATTAATGCATAATGCATATTCATTACATATTCATTACGGCTAATAGGCAGAACTGCATGATGGACAACTTCATATGGATAAATAATGATTTATGGCTTTTAGTAGTAATGGCTATTGAATAGAAAAAGTCTAAATGATCCTTGGGATGTCCCAACTCTGACGTCAACCAGTGACTTAACACTAAAAATAAATATTTACATTTTAGTCACTTAGGTGACGCTCTTATCCAGAGCGACTTACAGTTAGTGGATTCATCTTAAGAGCTAGGTGGGACAACCACATATCACGATCCTTGGGACGTCCCAACTCTGACGTCAACCCATTGAAGTTGAAATGTAAAACGGTTAGAGTTAGGTAAGGGTTATGGTAAGGGTAGGGGTTATGGTTAGGGTAAGGGTAGGGGTTATGGTTAGGGTAAGGGTAGGGGTTATGGTTAGGGTAAGGGTAGGGGTTATGGTTAGGGTAAGGGTAGGGGTTATGGTTAGGGTAAGGGTAAGGGTTATGGTTAGGGTAAGGGTAGGGGTTATGGTTAGGGTAAGGGTAGGGGTTATGGTTAGGGTAGGGGTTATGGTTAGGGTAAGGGTAGGGGTTATGGTTAGGGTAAGGGTAGGGGTTATGGTTAGGGTAAGGGTAGGGGTTATGGTTAGGGTAAGGGTAGGGGTTAAGGTTAGGGTAGGGACGTCCCAAGGATCTTGGACTGCACTAACCCTATTGAATAGGATACAATTTACACTATGAATTATCAACACATTTCTATCAACAAATGCGGAGGGATTACAATTGCTACGGAGTGTTTAAAACAAGTCACTTATGAGCCAACTGATGGCTGATTTTGACACTGGTTGCTTTTGTGTGCTATTGATTCCATAGGGGAAAAACCATACCACTGTACGTGGGAGAGCTGTGGGTGGAAGTTTGCCCGTTCAGACGAGTTGACCCGTCACTACCGTAAACACACGGGTCAGAAGCCCTACGAGTGTCTGCTGTGTCAGAGAGCCTTCTCCCGCTCAGACCACCTGGCCCTGCACATGAAGAGACACACATGATGAGAGGAGAGGAGATGAGAGGAGGATGGGTATGACTGGGGCTGTGTGAGATTATTCACACTAATATGTGTGTACCTGTATACACACACTCTCCACTGTCGTTCTGGTTCTCATTCTCTCTCTCTCTCTCTCTCTCTCTCTCTCTCTCTCTCTCTCTCTCTCTCTCTCTCTCTCTCTCTCTCTCTCTCTCTCTCTCTCGCTCTCTCTCTCTTTCTCTCGATCACTCTCTCTCTCTTTCTCTCTCTCTCTCTCTCTCTCTCCTGTTGTCTCCTATCTCTCTCTCTCTTTCTCTCTTTCTTTCTCTCGATCACTCTCTCTCTCTCTCTTTCTCTCTCTCTCTCGATCACTCTCTCTCTCTCTCTCTCTTTCTCTCTCTCTCTCGATCACTCTCTCTCTCTCTCTCTCTCTCTCTCTCTCTCTCTCTCTCTCTCTCTCTTTCTCTCTCTCTCTCGATCACTCTCTCTCTCTCTCTCTCTCTCGCTCTCTCTCTTTTTCTCGATCACTCTCTCTCTCTTTCTCTCTCTCTCTCTCTCTCCTGTTGTCTCCTATCTCTCTCTCTCTTTCTCTCTTTCTTTCTCTCGATCACTCTCTCTCTCTCTCTCTTTCTCTCTCTCTCTCGATCACTCTCTCTCTCTCTCTCTTTCTCTCTCTCTCTCGATCACTCTCTCTCTCTCTCGATCACTCTCTCTCTCTCTCGATCACTTTCTCTCTCTCTCGATCACTCTCTCTCTCTCTCTCTCTTTCTCTCTCTCTCGATCACTCTCTCTCTCTCTCTCTCTCTCTCTCTCTCTCGCTCTCTCTCTCTTTCTCTCTCTCTCTCTCTCTCTCTCTCTCTCTCTCTCTCTCTCTCTCTCTCTCTCTCTCTCTCTCTTTCTCTCTCTCTCTCGATCACTCTCTCTCTCTCTCTCTCTCGCTCTCTCTCTCTCTCTCTCTCTCTCTTTCTCTCTCTCTCTCTCGATCACTCTCTCTCTCTCTCTCTCTCGCACACTAATCTAATCAACACACACGCGGTGCACACACAACTATTAGGCAGAGTAGTGTTATCATGGATGAAGAGGAGACGTGACCACTCAAAGATATACAGTGGATATACGTTGTCCACACACTATAAACAGCTAAAGTAACAAAGAGCCTTACAGTTACAGACTGACTTAACACTAAAAATAAACATTTACATTTTAGTCACTTAGGAGACGCTCTTATCCAGAGCGACTTACAGTTAGTGCATTTATCTTAAGAGCTAGGTGGGACAACCACATATCACAGGCATAGAAAGTACACTTTTCCTCAATAACATAGTTATTGAAAGGCGGGGTCGGAGTAAAGAGTAAAGAGCAAGTGTTGGTGTTGGAATTATTATTTTTGTAGTATTTCTTTGGGGTCGAGGTGAGGAGGGGGATGATTTAAGATACTCTTTGAAGAGGTAGGGTTTCAGGTGCTTTCGGAAGATGGGCAGGGATTATGCTGTCCTAGCTTCAGGGGGAAGCTGGTTCCACCATTGGGGTGCCAGGACAGAGAAGAGCTTGGACTGGGCTGAGTGGGAGCTGCCCTCCCGTAGGGGTGGGAGGGCCAAGAGACCAGAGGTGGCAGAACAGAGTGCTCAGGTTGGGGTGTAGGGTTTGAGCATTGCCTGAAGGTAAGGAGGGGCAGTTCCTCTTGCTGCTCTTGTAGTGGAGACGTCCAATGGAAGGCAGTCTGGAACCTAGGTTAGGACATTAGCACCCAAAAGGTACACAAAGTTCAAAGGTAAATACAGGCTGTGTCACTGGGGAGTGTCATTTTGGCTGAAACGTTGTATAAGGAACTTCTTACAAATATGTGTTGTTTCTAATATCCAACGCTATATTTATGGATCTTAATATTTCCTGTAAATTATCTGTAGATAAAAGTTGTTTTATTAAGGCTAAGATGTGTTTCTTAAATTAAGGTTAAGATTTGGTTAAGATATCAACTTTTCATGTGGTAAAAGTTACTATTGTCTTAATTTCATAGAGACAGATCACCTCAACTAAACCACATCGAAAATACACCAAGCAGATCAATTTTGTATAATTTCCAATTTAAAAAATGTATTTATTTGCAAGGCTTTTCATATTAATATAATTAATAACTTCATACTTTTTATATCACTTTGGTAATTGAGTGCTTCAAACTTCTCTCAAAAGTTGTATTTGTATAATTTGCTAATTTTAATAAAGCTATTTGAGTCTGCATGATTCCGTTTGTTTCTAATTTCGAAGTTATCTGCAGTAAAATGTAAATTCATTCAATAAATGTGTACACTTACGAGTGAAGCGCAAATGTATCAATGAACCACTAGGCGTCTCTGTTGTATAGGGATATTATGAAGTGATTACATATTTAACTTTTTTGTCATTTAACAGACACTCTTATCCAGAGCAACTTAGTTAACACGTTCATCTTAAGGTAGGTAAGACAACCACATATCACAGTCATAGTAAGTCAAACTGTGTCCTGGCGTTCCACCACTTCATGATTCGTGCAGGTGCAATCACGATTGTCCTTGGTTAGAATTTGAGTTGGATTGGCTTTGGAGTCAAGTACGGTGACATTGTCCGTAGCGCTAACAGTCTCCCTTGCTGATGGGCAGAACGAGCACCAACAAGAGTATGGGGAGATAGCTGCATGACTTTGCTGCGGTCCACATCTTGGGCATCTTCTGAATGTGATGGTGCCCATGGACCTGACTGTGTTTGCTGTTGGACAGCTGGTGTTATTCACAGAGCTGTTGTGTTCTGTTATACAGGCAGGCAGGCAGGCAGGCAGGCAGGCAGGCGAGAGAGAGAGAGAGAGAGATAATCTCTTTACATAACCCAGCCGCACTGTGGTGATTCACCCACATTATGGAGCTCATCACTATGTTTGTTTATCTCTCTCTGTCTCTCTCCCTCTGTCTCGCTCTGTCTCTCTGACTCTATTTTTTCTCTCTCTATCTCAATCTCTTTTTCTCTCTTTCTCTCCATCAATCTTTCTTTCTCTCACACACCCACTCTCATTCATACACGCTATTTTGTCTCACACCATCATAACAGACCACATTCTATTACAAATCCACATGATAATGTGATCTAAAAGGCCCATCTGTTTGTTTGTTTCATATTCTGGGCTTCGACAACACGCCACACAAACTCATCTCATCATATTCAGATCATAGTTTGAACGCAAGCATGGATTTCCATATTTATTATAAATAGTGTTTTATTATTTTAAAACGGTCAGTGAACTGACGTCCAAGCTTGATGATTACTACTCATAATGGACACAGTGTACTATTGACAGAACATCAACGGATGAGAAGGCTGACGTCAGTATTTGTACCTGTTTGTTACTGTAGGAGAGATGCGGACCGGAGCATGTAGGCCTTAGTTTGAAGCAGGGTCAGGGGTGAAGCAAGGTCAAAGTTGAAGCCAGGTCAGGCTATCTATTTCCATAGATTTAAAGGTAGGCCTAAGTGGACTGATGTCAAAGCCAGATATCTACTCTGTGCTACATTGCAAAATCACACATACCCACTCAAAAATGTCCCCCACTCATGATGATGCATGAATCATGATGAATGATTACACTGGACATGCTGTCTCAAGGACACAAACTATTGGTATTTGCCAAATGGTGCAATATTGACATAGCACCCAGGGATGAAAAGGCTGACCTCAGTATTTGTACCTGTTGGTTACTGTAAGAGCCAGGGTTGGAGTCAATTCAAATTGAAGTCACTCAATTCAGGAAATGATTTGAATTCAACTTTTTAATAAATAGCTTCTCCTTTTCAGTTGATTGACAAATCGTTGAAAATAAATGTAATTTTTTCCATGATTTAATTTGAATTTCAGTTTACTTCCTGAATTGACTCAACCCTGGTAGGAGCGATGCTAACCTAAGAGGGTGAAGCTGGGCCAAGGGGTGAGGCAAGGTAAGAGTTGAATTAGGGTGCGGCACAGGGCACAGACAACCTGGCATCAGAACTGATGAAAGAGTTCCAAGTGTTCTGTTGGAACCCAACCCCCTACAGATGTGTTGAGCTGGGCAGAGAAGAACAACTAAAAATCATCATATTATCTCATGTTATGGCCCCGTCATTGATAGTCATGTATTGTAAGGCACTCTGAGGATAAAACAGAGGGAGGGAGGGAAGGAGAGAGGGGGAAATGGAGGGGATTTAGGAGGTAGTTTGAGGACAGAGGCTGTGTCATGGCCCACAATGCAACCTTTTCCTTACACCCTCCCTTCTCTCTTTTTCTATTTTTCTCTCATTCTCTCTCTGTCTCAAACAAACATACAAACAGAAAAAACACAGAAAAACATAACACACCATGAGGGGTGATGTAAGGGAAGACTTGAAACTCAGTGTCCTAAATGACTCTATACATACTGCCCCTCAAATGAATGAATACATTTGTTCAACTCTCTTTCTCTGTCTTTCTCTCTCACTCTGTCTTTGGCAGAATGCACAAAGGGGAAAACAAGTGACAATTCTCCCTGGTGTTCTTTGAGGATCCTCCTACCCTAACCCTAGCTTCATGTACACACCTCAGTTCAACCCTAACTACAGCCATTTCCCTAACCCTAGCCTCAGCCCTAACCCTAACCCTCAACCCTTACCCTAACCTAAGCTTCATGTTTACACCCCAGTTCAACCTTGACCCTCAACCCTAACCTTAACCCTTCCTGTCAAATGTATTCCTTTTTCTGTTTTCCTTCCTCAAACTTGTAACAGAATACAGTGCAATAACACTAGTTAAGTAACTAAATTAATAAAACATGTTTTCAAATCAAATGTTATTGGTCACATACACATATTTAGCAGATGTTATTGGGGGTGTAGCGAAATGCTTGTTACAGCAAAATGCTTTCCTTTACCCATTGGAACATGATGTACCATGATGCACATCTCACATACAGTACATAGCCTACTGATACACTTCCTGGAAATGCTACACTTCCCTCTCTAAGCATTCTATTTAGAGAGACACACTAAAACCTATTTTTTAATTAAAGATCCAATGGAGCCATTTTTAACTCAATATAAAATCTTTTCTGGGTGACAATTAAGTACCTTACTGTGATTGTTTTCAATATAAATGATTACAAAAAAATTGAAATAGCTTCTTAGCAAAAAGCAATTTCTCAAGCAAGAATTTAGCTTGGACTGTCTGGGAGTGGTCTGAGTGAGGGGCCTAATTGGAGGAGCCTAATAATAATAATAAATAATATGCCATTTAGCAGACGGTTTTATCCAAAGCGACTTACAGTCGTGTGCATACATTGTTTTACGTATGGGTGGTCCCGGGGATCGAACCCACTACCCTGGCGTTACAAGCGCCATGCTCTACCAATTGAGCTACAGAGGGATATGTAACCTGACACTAGCTGTTATTGGCAGAGAGGAGGGCAAACTTTCTTTGTTATTGGTCTATTAACTTAAACCAAACCCCACCCATGCAAAACAAGCTGACATTTCCAGTGGTGTAAAGTACTTAAGTAAAACTACTACTTAAGTAGTTTTTTGGGGTATCTGTACTTTACTTTACTATTTATATTTTTGACTACTTTTAATTTTACTTTAATTTGACTACTTTTAATTTTACTAAAGAAAATAATATACTTTTTACTCCATACATTTTCCCTGATACCCAAAAGTACTCATTACATTTTTTATGCTTAGCAGGACAGGAACATTGTCAAATTCACACACTTATCAAGAGAACATCCCTGGTCATCCCTACTGCCTCTGATCTGGCGGACTCACTAAACACAAATGCTTCATTTGTAAAGATGTCTGAGTGTTGGAGTGTGCCCCTGGCTATCCGTAAATAAATAAAACAAAAAAATGGTGCCTTGTGGTTTGCTTAATATAAGGAATTTTACATTATTTATACTATTACTTTTCCTTTTGATACGTAAGTATATTTTAGCAATTACATTTACTTTTGATACGTAAGTATATTTAAAACCAAATACTTCTAGATTTTTACTCAAGTAGTATTTTACTGGCTGACTTTCACTTTTACTTGAGTCATTTACTATTAAGGTATCTTTATTTTTACTCAAGTATAACAATTGGGTAGTACTTTTTCCACCACTGGACATTTCAGGCGGTCTTTTCAAACAGCTAGCTCTTACACTAAAAGGGCATTATCATTACTTTCACAATTTCAATGTAATTTTCCAATCTCATAGTGGGGAAATATTTATAAAACACAGGCAAATTAAGTTTTTCAATGCACAGCACCAACAATGGGAGACTCTGAGTTGACTAAAAGCTCACATCAAATATGTATCCTTCCTCAGTGTTTTGTACTCTGGGTTCTAAGTACTTCCAAAGCCTGTAAGTATCAAGGGGCATTATATCTCTGGTACTACTTTCTCTCAATTGTCCACTGTCCTGGCCTACCGAGACTTGTTGCCAGGCAACCCCAGTCTGTAAGAGGATCAGTACTAGGAAGTGAGGGGAAGTTGTTTACTAGTTGTCCTAGTGTGACCTGACCCAGATCATAGGAGAGTTGCTGGATGGGTATGGCAGAGCTTTCCAAAAAAAGCTTATTCACAACAATAACTAAAACTGTTTGTGTGCAGGATAAGGGACAGGCATTGCTTGCTTTTTGGGGTTTTAGGCTGGGTATCTGTATAAGCACTTTGTGACAACTGCTGATGTAAAAAGGGCTTTACAACATACATTTCATTGATTGATTGAAAGGGAAATACATCTTTTTTTGTTTAAAAAAACCCTCACGAGATCCTATCATCAAATAGAGATATACTGTGTGTGCGTCAAATCATATTTTATGTTTTGTGAAATATCACTCTTTTAATACTAGTAGTTCCTGTACTGCACCAGTCAGTCTACAGTAGCAATGCAAAGTTTCCATGTTATGTTACCCCAGGTTACCCCTCCATATGTTATGTCACATCATGATCATGTTATGAAGACAACAGATCTCTGATGTCATGTTATGACGACATCACAGACACTACAGAACCAGCAGCCAAGCCCGAGGAATGTTCTATAGACTCCTGAGATTGACCTGAGTATGTACGCATGCACACACACACACACACACACTCCAGGACGAGGAATGTTCTAGACTTCTGACAATAATATAATGATATGCCATTTAGCAGACGCTTTTATCCAAAGCGACTTACAGTCATGTGTGCATACATTTTATCCATGAGAATGCGTTGTACCCTGCATTCACTCTCTCTGCCGCTCTCCCGTCCCTCCTAAAACTAGGCCATCTATATCCATTGGACTGTTGACTTCTCTTTTTGCAACGTACACGCTTACATAAGTACTCAGGCAGGGTGGATTACGCAACATATACCCCCCACCCTACAGACGAATGTGCACTGGCGCGAGTATGAGCACACACACACACATACGTTCCCCCTGCGCATATATACACACACACACTCCTTAATATTCAACAACTCTCCGTCACTGAACATCTATAAAAAGATGTGTACACTGCATTATTAAATGGAGCCAATTCAGAAATGCTAACTTGTAGTGTATTCAAGTTTTAAAAAGGCTTCTAAAGTTTGTAACTCCCACTTTAAAATGTCAGACTTGATTTGCCCTAACGAAAAATTTATCAACCCCTACAAAAATGTCCATGAATGATAATCCACATAATAATTCACATTTCCTGTTGAGCAGGACTACACTGAGTGTACAAAACATTATGAACACCTGCTCCTTCCATGACATAGACTGACCAGGTGAACCCAGGTGAAAGCTATGATCCCTTATTGATGTCACTTGTTAAATCCACTTCAATCAGTGTAGATGAAGGGGAGGAAACAGGTTAAAGAAGGATTTTTAAGCCTTGAGACAATTGAGACATGGATTGTGTATGTGTGCCATTCAGAGGTTGATTGGGCAAGACAAAAGATTGAAGTGCCTTTGAACGGGGTATGGTAGTAGTTGCCAGGCGCACCGGTTTGTGTCAAGAACTGCAACGCTGCTGTTTTTTTTAATACTCAACAGTTTCCCGTGTGTATCAACAATGGTCCACCACCCAAAGGACATCCAGCCAACTTGACACAACTGTGGGAAGCATTGGAGTCAACATGGGCCAGCATCTCTGTGGAATGCTTTCAACACCTTGTAGAGTCCATGCCCCGATGAATTGAGGCTGTTCTGAGGGCAAAAGGGGGTGTAATTCAATATTAGGAAGGTGTTCCTAATGTTTTGTATACTCAGTGCAGGGGTGTCCAACTCATTCCATGGAGGGCCTAGTGTCTGCTGGTTTTTGGTTTTTCCTTTCGATTAAGTCCTAGACAACAAGGTGATGGGAGTTCCTAACTAATCAGTGACCTTAATTCATCAATTAAGTCCAAGGGAGGAGTGAAAACCCACAGCCGCTCAGCCCTCTGTGGAATGACTTGGACTCAGTGTGTTTTCCTGCTCTAAGAAACCGGTCAAATGAAGATAGCAGATCTATATAGCATGGATGGTTTCCTTAGCAATACTAGAATAGCCATGGACTTGGATTCAGTCTTTTTTTATGTTGTTTGACAGATTGTTGTTTTTGCAGGAGGGAGAAAATAGCGTGTATGTCAGGAATGATTGAGGATACAGAGGGTGTTCGTAGGAAAGTAAGGATGAGAGAGAGCGAGAGAGAGAGAGAAAGAGGGGGAAGAGAGAGAGACGTGTTGTTGACCCCTATTGTTCAAGGCATGACACACAACTCATTTAGACAGAGTACAGCCTTAGTGTGATACAGACACAATGCTGATTACATCCATTGTAATCCAATCTGCCAACCGTCCAGAGAACATTAGATAAACATTCCAGATCAGTCCAGAGAACATTTGATGAAAAATCCAGAATGGATGTGGGCGAGGAGGATAAGGGGGCACATGATCAACAATGAAAATGCTTTACATTTCGATACTGTAGGATTATGGTATTTGACAATAACTTTTCTATGGTACACAACCCATAGACGGTGAACGGTGGTCAATAATAAGCTCATACTTCAGGCTCTTTAGACCAAGTTCTGTTCTTTTTTGTATACATCTTGTTGAATCCTCCTATTGTTTGTGTTCAATGGCCTTTTATAAACTGGGTGATTCGAGCCCTGAATGCTGATTGGCTGATAGCCATGGTATATGAGACATTATAAACTGGTGGTTCGAGCCCTGAATGCTGATTGGCTCATAGCCAGGGTATATGAAACATTATAAACTGGGTGGTTTGAGCCCTGAATGCTGATTGGCCGATAGCCATGGTATATGAGACAATATAATATACTTCTATGGTGGGAATTATCTTTCTCAGAAGAGCTTTAAAAGAGGTTCTAGACAGTCTGGGTTACTTTGGACAATGTTACTCTATTCTTGGAGGACATCTCATGACTATTTTCCATCCCAGTTCCCTGGTATAATTAGACTAGGATCTCTCTCTCTCTCTCTCTATCTCTACTAAATATGTGGACAGTCACCTTAGTGTGAGGACAAAGGCAATATTGTTTCCTGAGCTTGTTATCAGCAGAAAATCTGTTGATCCCGCAACGTTTTTTTCACACAATCAGACTTTGTTCCAGTTGTTACATGGTTCTTAGCTGGTAAGACCATCTGGCTAGTGGTTGTGAATGCTACTGGCCTGTTGGTGTGTTTGAAAAACAATCAAGTTTATATGTTATCCCTGCATTGCAGTTCGTATCCTATCCTAACTCAGCTTTGTTGTCCCATACATAAAGTCAGTGTATCGCATGTGGTGGACAGATTACTCAGATACTAATATAGGCTAACATGAATATGTAAACTGTACATTGATAAATAAACATGTTATGCTTTTTCTCTCTCTCTCTCTCACACACACACACACACACAGACAAACACTCACTCGCTCTCTCTCTCTCCTCCCCACAGTGGGTAAGCCAGAGTAAATGTTACTGTTGTTTTTTCGGTTATTACACAAATTCTCATAATGTGAACTTTGGCTCCCTGTCCAACTCCAGGATAAGGATTAGTATAAAGAGCTCTACGGCAGGTGAGTAGAGTGTTGTAGAGAGGGAGTGTCAGGATCAGGTTAGGAGAAACAGACAGAGGGAGAGAGAGATGCAGGGAGAGAGAGGGGGTGAGGGACGAGGGGAAAAAGAGGGAGTGTTGGGAAAAAATGAGAGAGGGATAGAGGGATGCAGGGAGAGAGGAAGGGAGAGGGGGTTAGGAACTTTAACTCTACCCACATGTACATATTACCTCAACTACCTCAACTAGCCGGTGCCCCCGCACATTGACTCTGCAACGGTACCCCCCTGTATATATAGCCTCCCTACTGTCACTTTATTTTACTGTATATATAGCCTCCCTACTGTCACTTTATTTTACTGTATATATAGCCTCCCTACTGTCACTTTATTTTACTTCTGCTCTTTTTTTCTCAACACTTTTTTTGTTGTTGTTTTATTCTTACTTTTTTTGTTTAAAATAAATGCACTGTTGGTTAAGGGCTGTAAGTAAGCATTTCACTGTAATGTCTGCACCTGTTGTATTCGGCGCATGTGACCAATAAAATTTGATTTGATTTGATTTGATTTGAAAGGGGTGAGGGAAAGAGAGGGGTCGAGGGATGGAGGGAGAGTCAAATGAAATTGTGTTTGTCACATGCGCCGAATACAACAGGTGTAGACTTTACCATGAAATGCTTAATTAGAAGCCCTTACCCAGTGAGTATTTTTACAGTGAGTTTTAGGGTTAGGAGAAACAGAAAGAAGGAGAGAGGGATGGAAGGAGAGAGGGATGAAGAGAAAGAGAGAGGGAGGGGTGAGACGCTTACTAGTCTCCTCTGTGAACTGCTAACCACCTACTGAGTCATACAAGACTTTCCAACTCCCCTCACTTTCCAACTGCCCTCAAAGCTAATGTACACTTTAAATTGCTGTATGACTGTGTGTGTCTGTTACTGTCCCCTTGGTTTGAGGTTAGTCAAAGCGTGACCTTATTGTGCAAACATGCTACAGTACACCCCCCGCCCCCCAACACACACACACACACTGTAGTTGTATTGACCTGTGATTACATGACACTATCGCAACCGTACCTTACTTAACCTCAGTGTTAATGTACACACGTGCTGTACTTTGAACACATAGCTTTATAGGCAGTAGGGTACAAAGTTAAACACATAGTACGTACTGTGGACTTCCCTTCATCTCAGTTATTACCATCATAGCATTAAGAATGTATCCACAATGAACACTTATGTGTGTTTAAAATGGCATCCTATTCCCTATATAGTGTATTTTGTATTTGTATTTATTATGGATCCCCATTAGTTGCTGCCAAGGGCTCTAGTCAAAAGTTGTGCACTATATAGGGAATAGGGTGCAATTTCAGATGCAACCATGGTCTATTCCCTTTACATAGCATTGAGTGCTCTAGTATTCCCAATCAGATCATTGAGATAGGATTTTAGGATTTTATTAGGATCCCCATTAGCTGTTGTTGAAGCAGCAGCTACTCTTCCTGGGGTCCACACATGAGCTACATAGTCAGGAACATCCCAAGGACAGAGCTACATACAGTTTAAATATACTTGTGTAGTATGTCAGTTGTGTTATGTTGTTGTTACTGTTGTTGTTCTTGTTCTTGTTGTTGTTGCTGCTGACTCTCACGTGGCCAAAGTAGTTGACCCACGGGGATAAATAACGTTTTTTAAATTCTCATTGGACTAAATGACTGTACAGTATCATTCATCATGTTATGTTTGCTGTTCTTACCTTGGCAAAACCTCAAAAACATTTCCGACATGACTGATTGCCCATAAAATCCTTCTATTTGTTTTTGAGGGATTCCTAACATCCTCTGAAAGGTACTATGGAAGAACGGGAAATAGACCTTGACTGTGTTGGTGAAAATATGCTATTCCTTCCATCCTATACACACACACGCACACACACACGCACGCACGCACAGACACACAGACACACACACACAGACTTAATGAATGACTAACAGTATAAGGACCAGCCATACACACTGCAGTGTAACTGGGGACAGCTTGGTGTGATGTAGAATCTATATGGACGGTGGATGTTGTCACATTATTAAATTAATCATTAGGCGTTAGCCCCACATTCCTCCTTATTCTGAGTAACTAACCTCACTCTCCCTCTCTCTCTCCCTTCCCCCTCTCTCTTCCCCCTCTCTCTCTCCCTACCTTCCCCCTCTCTCTCTCTCCCCTTCCCTCTCTCTCTCTCTCCTCTCTCTCTCACTCCCCATTCCTCCTTATTCCGAGTAGCTAACCTCAGCCGACCAGAACCTCTCTCTCTCTCTCTCTCTCTCTCTCTCTCTCTCTCTCTCTCTCTCTCTCTCTCTCTCTCTCTCTCTCTCTCTCTCTCTCTCTCTCTCTCTCTCTCTCTCTCTCTCTCTCTCTCTCTCTCTCTCTCTCTCTCTCTCTCTCTCTCTCTCTCTCTCTCTCTCTCTCTCTCTCTCTCTCTCTCTCTCTCTCTCTCTCTCTCTCTCTCTCTCTCTCTCTCTCTCTCTCTCTCTCTCTCTCTCTCTCTCTCTCTCTCTCTCTCTCTCTGTAGAGGCCTTACATAATAGCACCAGCCCCCCTCCCATTGCTTTCCCACTCTCCTTTTTTTCTCCATCGCTCTCTCTTAATCTGTTTGCCCTCTTTTTCTCTGCGCATCGCTTCATGTATAATGTATATTGACATGGCCCAGCATGAACCTTTGGGTGAATTAGTCACTTGCCTGTGTGTGTGGTGTGTGTGTGTGTGTGTGTGTGTGTGTGTGTGTGTGTGTGTGTGTGTGTGTGTGTGTGTGTGTGTGTGTGTGTGTGTGTGCGCGTACCTCATATTACCTCTTGTTTGATGCCTTATAGCTATCCATGTAATGATACATTTTTTCATGCTGTTTCTCAGACGTCCTAGTACAAAGAAGTCCATTGTTTTGTTCTAGTCTGGGTATGACCTCTAGTTAGGTGTGCCTGCTGAAAGAAGAGGCACAACTTTAGAACCTGTTCATACTACTTATTATTATTCTGCTGGAACCTCTAGCTCCAAAACCGTAGAAGCTACCAACACCAAAACAACTTTAAAATCGTCCAGACTACCATGGGTTAGTGTGCTTACAAAAAAAAACTGTTTTGATACTACTTATACTTTTCACGCTGAAACCATATTTGCATTAATCCCAATGCATTTAATTGGCCTTAGGTTAACATGGTAAAAGTTTGGACTGTTACTCATTCTCAACCGTTTAAGCTAGAAACGCCATTCAAACTACACTCAGTGGCCAGTTTATAAGTTACACCCATCAAGTACTGGGTTGGACCCCCTTTGCCTCCGCAACAGCCTCATTCTTCGGGCATGGAATTGTTGCTCAATTGGTATGAAGGGACCTAACGTCTGCCAGGAAGATATTCCCTACACCATTACACCACCGCCACCAGCATGTACCATTGACACCAGGCAGGATGGGGCCATGGACTCAAATCCTGACTCTACCATCAGCATGACGCAACAGGAACCGGGATTCGTCGGACCAGGCAACGTTTTTTCACTCCTCAATGGTCCTGTGTTGGTGATGGCATTACCACTGGAGCCGCTTCTTCCTGTTTTTAGCTGATAGGAGTGGAACCCGGTGTGGTCATCTGCTGCAATAGCCCATCCGTGACAAGGACAGACGAGTTGTGCGTTCCCGAGATGGCGTTCTGCACACCACTGTTGTACTGCGCTGTTATTTGCCTGTTTGTGGGCCGCCTGTTAGCTTGCATGATTCTTGCCATTCTCCTTCGACCGCTGTTTTCACCCACAGGACTGCCGCTGATTGGATGTTTTTTGTTTGTCGCACCATTCTCGGTAAACCCTAGACGTGCGTGAAAAGGCCAGGAGGCCGGCCGTTTCTGAGATACTGGAACCGTTGTGCCTGGCACCGACGATCATACCACGCTCAAAGTCGCTTAGGTCACTAGTTTTGCCCATTCTAATGTTCAGTCGAACAGTAACTGAATGCCTCGGTGTCTGTCTGCCTGCTTTATATGGCAAGTCACGGCCACGTGACTTGACTCACTGTCTATAAAAGTGAACAATTTAGGTGAACCGGGTGGTGTACCTATAGCCTACTATACTAGCCCACTATAAGAAGTCCACACCTACAAACCACCCAAAAATAGATCACTATAACTAACACATAGCCTATGAAAACCCTATTACTACCATTACTACTACTACCGTCACTACCACTACTACTACCACTACTACTACTACAACTAATACTACTACCACTACTATTACTACCGCTACTACTACTACTACTACGACTACCACTACCACTACCACTCCTGCTACTGCTACTACTATTTCACAACCATAAATACTTCAAGACTAGCAAGCACACCACATTTACTTCAGTAAATGTCATTTTCTAGTTGGAATAACATGATATCGATGCGGTTATGGGAAATATAGAAAATAATAACAGCTAAATACATGTGTTGACTGATACAGTAAGAATGATAAGACCATCATGTGCTTAATCAGGGGGATTCCACTTCTGTCTGTCTGTCTGTCTGTCTGGTAGGCACATGTTTTCAAGGTAACCAGGGACCCCTCTCTCGCCCTTTGCCTCTGTTTGGACACCTGTAGTTTGAGGTCATCTCCAAACAGTGTGTATAAGGACAGTGACCCAGGTCGCCATCACTGTAGTCCGACACAGGTAGGTTAAACATGGTTGACCTGGGGGCATATTCTTTACTCCGATTCTGTTGTGAAACGTTTCTTAAGAACTGCAGACCCCATGGTGAACCACTGTGGTGAATGGGAAAGCGGAATACAGGATTATGTATTATATCTAATCTAGTTATCCTTAGATGCCCGGGCCAATTGTGGTTATCAAATCACTTCTAAGAAGTCTCTGCTTGTTATGTTCAATGGAAGACTAAAAGAAGCACATAATATGCAACCATCATATTATTATGTTGTCTGCCTACATCAAGGTTAGGGACTAATCATGTATACTACGACATTTCTTGGAAATTAAATTACTGGCTATGAACAGATTGGAAAAGTAACCTATTCTTGACTGGTGATTCAATGCAATGCATTATTGAATTGAATGAGATGAGATCGTATAGAACCCAACCCTGACTCTGTTCTTTACCATAGTTTCACAACTGGGATTGTATACAGTGGGGGAAAAAAGTATTTAGTCAGCCACCAATTGTGCAAGTTCTCCCACTTAAAAAGATGAGAGAGGCCTGTAATTTTCATCATAGGTACACGTCAACTATGACAGACAAAATGAGAAAAAAAATCCAGAAAATCACATTGTAGGATTTTTAATGAATTTATTTGCAAATTATGGTGGAAAATAAGTATTTGGTCAATAACAAAAGTTTCTCAATACTTTGTTATATACCCTTTGTTGGCAATGACACAGGTCAAACGTTTTCTGTAAGTCTTCACAAGGTTTTCACACACTGTTGCTGGTATTTTGGCCTATTCCTCCATGCAGATCTCCTCTAGAGCAGTGATGTTTTGGGGCTGTCGCTGGGCAACACGGACTTTCAACTCCCTCCAAAGATTTTCTATGGGGTTGAGATCTGGAGACTAGCTAGGCCACTCCAGGACCTTGAAATGCTTCTTACGAAGCCACTCCTTCGTTGCCCGGGAGGTGTGTTTGGGATCATTGTCATGCTGAAAGACCCAGCCACGTTTCATCTTCAATGCCCTTGCTGATGGAAGGAGGTTTTCACTCAAAATCTCACGATACATGGCCCCATTCTTTCCTTTACACGGATCAGTTGTCCTGGTCCCTTTGCAGAAAAACACCCCCAAAGCATGTTGTTTCCACCCCCATGCTTCACAGTAGTGTCACGCCCTGGCTCTGGGGACTATGTTATGTTGAGCCAGGGTGTGTAAGTCTATGTTTAATTTTCTATGTTGGGCTGAGTGACTCCCAATCAGAGGCAACGAGTGTCAGCTGGGTGTCTCTGATTGGGAGCCATATTTAACTGTTTGTCTTGCACTTTGTGTTTTGTGGTTTCTTGTTCCTTTTGGTTGTGTATCGAAGGACTTCACGTTTCGTTCTTTGTTTTGATCGTGTGATCAGTTGAATAAATATAATATGTTCACCCGCAACGCTGCGCCTTGGTCCTCTCCATTAGACGATCGTGACAGAAGAAACCACCTTAACCAGACTAAGCAGCGTGTTCAGGAGCCATCGCTGGCAGATCCCCGTGGCAACCTCGACTGGATCAAGCAGCGGGACGAGGAGAGAGGATGGACGTGGGAGGAGATGATTGCGAGTCTGGCAAGAGGGAGGAGAGACCCCCAGGAAATTTTTAGGGGGGGGCTCACGACGTCGGGCCAGCAGGTGTACGGGTTAGAGCGGTGCAAAGCGTTGGCAGAGAAGGCCGCCAGGTTAGGGGGGCCACTGGGCACAGAGGAGAGGGAAAGTGTGGAGGCACGGCGAGAGGTACTGGGGTGTGTTACCAGTCCGGTCCGGCCCGTTCCTGATCCCTGCGTGGGGCCAGTGGTGTGTGTCCCCAGTACGGTCCGGCCTGTTCCTGCCATTCCCACCAAGTCAGTGGTGCGCGTCGTCAGCCCAGCCCGGCCTGTTCCTGCCATTCCCACCAAGTCAGTGGTGCGCGTCGTCAGCCCGGCCCGGCCTGTTCCTGCCATTCCCACCAAGTCAGTGGTGCGCGTCGTCAGCCCAGCCCGGCCTGTTCCTGCCATTCCCACCAAGTCAGTGGTGTGCGTCGACAGCCCAGCCCGGCCTGTCCCTGCTCCACGCACAAAGCCTACAGTGTGCGTCGACAGCCCAGCCCGGCCCGTTCCTGCTCTCCGCACCAAGTCTGTGGTGCGCGTCGCCAGCCCAGTCCGGCCCATCCAAGCTTCCCGCACCAAGCCAGTGGTGTGCGTCGTCAGTCCGGCACGGCCCGTTCCTGCTCTCCGCACCAAGTCTGTGGTGCGCGTCGCCAGCCCAATCCGGCCCATCCAAGCTTCCCGCACCAAGCCAGTGGTGTGCGTCGTCAGCCCTGTCCGGCCCGTTCCTGCTCTCCGCACCAAGTCTGTGGTGCGCGTCGCCAGCCCGGTCCGGCCCGTCCAAGCTCCCCGCACCGGGTCAGTGGTGCGCGTCGTCAGCCCGGTCCGGCTCATTCCTGCTCCCCGCACCAAGTCAGGGGTGCGCTTCGTCAGCCCGGTCCGGCCCGTTCCTCCTCCACGCATCAAGCCAGGGGTGTGCGTCGTCAGTCCAGCACAACCCGTGCCTGGGTCATGTCCGGAGCCGGATCCGCCGCCGAGGCGGAGTGCCCACCCGGTCCCTCCCCTGTTGTGGTTGTTTGGCGCGGCCGGAGTCCGTGCCTTTGGGGGGGGGGTACTGTCACGCCCTGGCTCTGGGGACTATGTTATGTTGAGCCAGGGTGTGTAAGTCTATGTTTAATTTTCTATGTTGGGCTGAGTGACTCCCAATCAGAGGCAACGAGTGTCAGCTGGGTGTCTCTGATTGGGAGCCATATTTAACTGTTTGTCTTGCACTTTGTGTTTTGTGGTTTCTTGTTCCTTTTGGTTGTGTATCGAAGGACTTCACGTTTCGTTCTTTGTTTTGATCGTGTGATCAGTTGAATAAATATAATATGTTCACCCGCAACGCTGCGCCTTGGTCCTCTCCATTAGACGATCGTGACAAGTAGGTATGGTGTTCTTTGGATGCAACTCAGCATTCTTTGTCCTCCAAACACGACGAGTTGAGTTTTTACCAAAAAGTTCTATTTTGGTTTCATCTGACCATATGACATTCTCCCAATCCTCTTCTAGATCATCCAAATGCACTCTAGCAAACTTCAGACGGGCCTGGACATGTACTGGCTTAAGCAGGGGGACACATCTGGCAATGCAGGATTTGAGTCCCTGGCGGCGTAGTGTGTTACTGATGGTAGGCTTTGTTACTTTGGTCCCAGCTCTCTGCAGGTCATTCACTAGGTCCCCCCGTGTGGTTCTGGGATTTTTGCTCACCGTTCTTGTGATCATTTTGACCCCACGGGGGAGATTATCAGTGGTCTTGTATGTCTTCCATTTCCTAATAATTGCTCCCACAGTTGATTTCTTCAAACCAAGCTGCTTACCTATTGCAGATTCAGTCTTCCCAGCCTGGTGCAGGTCTACAATTTTGTTTCTGGTGTCCTTTGACAGCTCTTTGGTCTTGGCCATAGTGGAGTTTGGAGTGTGACTGTTTGAGGTTGTGGACAGGTGTCTTTTATACTGATAACAAGTTCAAACAGGTGCCATTAATACAGGTAATGAGTGGAGGACAGAGGAGCCTCTTAAAGAAGAAGTTACAGGTCTGTGAGAGCCAGAAATCTTGCTTGTTTGTAGGTGACCAAATACTTATTTTCCACCATAATTTGCAAATAAATTCATTAAAAATCCTACAATGTGATTTTCTGGATTTTTTTTTCTCAATTTGTCTGTCATAGTTGACGTGTACCTATGATGAAAATTACAGGCCTCTCTAATCTTTTTAAGTGGGAGAACATGCACAATTGGTGGCTGACTAAATACTTTTTTCCCCCACTGTAAATAGTATGCTTCCACCAGACGTTTTTCTTGGCAACGAGAACCCATCTCATCTGAGAACAGTACAGGAAGGAAACGTGTAAAAAAAAAAAACACACATACTGTATTCTAAATGGTCTAGGAGAGTGTAGCCTACACTGGATAAACAAAATAGGATCAGATCAAATGTATTGTCCCCAAGGGGGGAAATTGTCTAGAACACATAATTAATTAATCTGTATGTAAATATGCTGTCCGTAGACATAACATCATATACAGATCATACTGTACATATAATGTACAGTACATTGCCCATAGCTAATTCATTTATTGACACACACTACAGTACACGTAGATAGCCTTGATGATAATAACATCCAGCATATTGGCTTGCTTTTTTTGTGTCCTTCCAGCTCCAATAGATCCTGTTACTCTAAACACGCGGGAGCATTAGTGTATTTCCTCGGAGTGGGCAGACATGGGACAGACAGAGAGGCGAAGGGGTGGGGGGGGGGGGGGGGGGTGGGGGGGGGGCAGAGAGAAAGGGGTGAGAGAGAGAGAGAAAGGGAGAGAGAGATGTTTGAACATATTTAGCCTTTTCTATTTATTATATTTCTACTATTGACTGTTACCATTTTATTGTTGTTATTTTCTTTATTTGTTATTATTATTATTTACTACCATTTTATATTATTATTTGTTATTCTTTATTATTTTATTACAATGTCTATTGTATAAATTGTTGCATTGGCAATATTGATTTTTCATGCCAATAAAGCATCGAGAGAGAGAGAGAGAGAGAGAGAGAGAGAGAGAGAGAGAGAGAGAGAGAGAGAGAGAGAGAGAGAGAGAGAGAGAGAGAGAGAGAGAGAGAGAGAGAGAGAGAGAGAGTGATCTCTGCCAGTTATAAGTACAGTGGGAGAACAAGTATTTGATACACTGCCGATTTTGCAGGTTTTCCTACTTACAAGCATGTAGAGGTCTGTAATTTTTATCATAGGTACACTTCAACAGTTGGCAGGCAATACGCCTTGTGTAAAGTCACCCAGAACTGTGAGGGGTGAGCCATCCTCAGGAAAGGAACTTATCAAGGCGTCAAGCTCATTGATGAACTCTCCAAGGGAACCTGGAGGGTGATAAATGATAAGGATGTTAAGCTTGAATGGGCTAGTGACTGTGACAGCATGGAATTCAAATGAGGAGATAGACAGATGGGTCAGGGGAAAAAGAGAGAATGTCCACTTGGGAGAGATGAGGATTCCTGTGCCACCACCCCGCTGACCAGATGCTCTCGGGGTATGCGAGAACACATGGTCAGACGAGGAGAGAGCAGTAGGAGTAGCAGTGTTTTCAGTGGTAATCCATGTTTCCGTCAGCGCCAAGAAGTCGAGGGACTGGAGGGTAGCATAGGCTGAGATTAACTCTGCCTTGTTGGCCGCAGAACGGCAGTTCCAGAGGCTGCCGGAGACCTGGAACTCCACGTGGGTCGTGCGTGCAGGGACCACCAGGTTAGAGTGGCAGCAGCCACGCGGTGTGAGGCGTTTGTATAGCCTGTGCGGAGAGGGGAGAACAGGGATAGACAGACACATAGTTGACAGGCTACAGAAAATGGCTACAATAATGCAAAGGATATCGGAATGAAATGAACTAAACATCTGGGAAAGCGAGAGAGCGGGGCCTCCCTCACTTACGTTACACTGAAACACCCAAATATAACTCTCCCAACTTCCACCTCAGAAACTATAATTGTTGTAAACTACAGCGGTTCAATGTTTTCTAGGAATAGACTAGCTTAGTTTATTCAGCTAGCTAACTTGGTACAGTATTCTTCAGTAAAAACCGTCCAGGGCACCGAATCCTATGACGATACAGCCGACTAGCATGCCAGCCTCCAACAACACGGTTTAGCACCAATACTCGGCCACAACAAATCACCAGTGTGTCAACACGCCAAGCAGATCATTCGTGTCCGTGTCTAACGTTGTCTAACGCTGTACATACAAGTATAGTAAATGAATAACAAATAGTAATTGCATTTTGCTTCCCACATCTTGCATGTGTGTACTATATGAAAGTAATTTCCCTATAGGGATGATAGACTGAATGACCTCCAGGCTGTGTAAGGGCTATTTTACCAAGGAGGAGAGTGATGGAGTGCTGCATCAGATGACCTGGCCTCCACAATCACCCGACCTCAACCAAATTGAGATGGTTTGGGATGAGTCGGACGGCAGGGTGAGGGAAAAGCAGCCAACAAATGCTCAGCATATGTGGGAACTCCTTCAAGACTGTTGGAAAAGCATTCCAGGTGAAGCTGGTTGAGAGAATGACAAGAGTGTGCAAAGCTGTCATCAAGTCAAAAGGTGGCTACTTTGAAGAATCTCAAATATAAAATATATTTTGATTTGTTTAACACTTTTTTGGTTACTACATGATTCCATATGTGTTATTTCATATTTTTGATGTCTTCACTATTATTCTACAATGTAGAAAATAGTACAAATAAAGAAAAACCCTGGAATGAGTAGGTGTGTCCAAACCTTTGACTGGTACTGTACATTCCAGGATTACATGTTTACATGTAACATATACAATAGCATTACAGTATAGTAAATTAATAACAAATAGCAGTTGCATGTGTATGTATTATACATGCTTGTTTACTTTTTATGAAAGTGAATTCCATGAAAGTGAATTCTTGGAAGGAAGGATTATAGTCTGGATAACAACACAAAGTAGTTTAGTTGTGAAGGTTCAGCAATTTTTTGGTAATATATGTTTTTTAAAAGTATTTTCTGATTTTATTGAACAGATAGAGAGAGGATGACAGTGGGGAAAGATGGAAAGAGGTTGTGTCAAAGGGCAGTAAGCCAGATTCAAACCTATAGCGACACCAAAGACATAGTAAATGTACATTTGTACCAATTCATATGTACTACACATGTACTAAATGCTTATGTACTATATATGTCAGCCTGGCCTTTCAGAATAGACGTAACATAGTAAATGTAAATTTGTTCCCTTGCAATTAGTATGATATGTTATGTTTGGTTACATAAGAAAGAAGGTTATTTAAAAGGATAGTATACCCAAATTACAAAATGACACATTGGTTTCCTTACCCTGTAAGCAGTCTAGACATGGTATGACAGCAATCAATGCTTTGGTTTTATTTTACCTGGCATCATTTTCCAAATGCTAATGTTTTAGCATTAGTGGCACAAATTCCATTAATGTCATTGTACCGATATAATTTTTTCGTGCATCATGTCTAAATAATCTGAATGTACTTAAAATTGATTGTGCTCAAAAAGTCATTTATAGATTTTTTGAACATGATGGGCAAAAAATGCTACTTTCGGTACCGTGACTTGAATGGGTTTCGTGCCACAAATGCTAAAACATTAGCATTTGAAAACAGTGCCAGGGAAACTAAACCAAATCATGGATTGCTGTCATACCTTGTCCATAGACTGCGTACAGGGTAAGGAAACAAACATATAATTTGGTAATTTGGGTGAAATATCCCTTTAAGCTACAACTAAAGGAGGGAGGTTGGTCGGAGTGGATGAGTTGGCGTTTAACGCGAGCGTCTAGCAACCCAAAGGTTGTGTGTTCGAATCACATCTCGGACAACTTTAGCATTTTAGCTAATTAGCAACCTTTCAACTGCTTACTACTTTTTAACTACTTTGCAACTACTTAGCATGTTAGCTAACCCCTAACCCTAAACTTAACCCCTAACCCTAACCTTAACCCTAAACCCTAGCCTAGCAACATTAGCCACCTAGCTAACGTTAGCCAAAACAAATTGGAGGACGTAACATATCATACGAAATTGATGGGGCAAATGTACGTTTACTATGGTACGTCAACCCATGAGTCCATGATGTACATGTAGCCTATACATACTATGAAAGTGATTTCCCTGGAGGTTTGATAGGCTGGATAACAACCTGAGGTAGCTGTATTGAAAGTTAATCTGAGGACCATTGAATGGCTCCATCTGTGCAATCCTTCAGTAGACATACTCATTTTCATTGAAAGACAATTGCAAAGTGTACATGCCATGATTACATGTTTACATGTAACATATAAAATAACAATATAGTATAGTAAATTAATAACAAATAGCAGTTGCACTTTTGCTTTCTGTAAATGTAGTATGTATATGTACATATGTATTATACATGCTTGTGTAGTTTTTATGAAAGTGAATTCCATGAAAGATAATTCTTGGAAGGAAGGATTATAGGCTAGATAACAACACAAAGTAGCTTAGTTGTGAAAGTTCAGCTAAGTTAAGCTGAACTTATGTTTTTGTAAGGTATTTTCTGATTTGTTTTAACAGATAGAGAGAGGATGACAGTGGGGGAAAGATAGAGAGAGGTTGTGTCAAAGGGCAGTAGGCCGGATTCAGACCTATACCAACACTGTAGATGTGTGGCAGATGCTGCGTCATTACCACTAGACCAGCCAGAGCACATTGTGTTACCTACATCCGTGGGCTTCCTAAGTAGATAGATTACCACTAGACCAGCCAGAGCACATCAGGTTCCCTACATCCGTGAACTTCCTAAGTAGGTAGGCTAGCCTGTGTTGCCTTTGGTCCAATTCAAAAATCACCTTTCAGACTAGCCAGCCTAATGCGATTGGTGATCCCAAGAAATGAAGATTATAGACAGCATTGGGAATCTGTTATAACCCGAATTGAACCCATTTTACATACTCTATTATTATTATTATGTGTTGTTCTGTGTTTACTGTTTACTGTATCTATATTGTATATACTGTATATAGACTATGTGTCCATTCCTCGGTCTACATTCTGTCTGTATAGTCTGTCTGTATATTTGCTTGTTCTAATATTTATATGCTCGTCCTAATATTGATATATTTCTTAATTCCATTCTTTTACTTTTAGATTTGTGTATATTGTTGTGAATTGTTAGATACAGTGCCTTGCAAAAGTATTCATCCCCCTTGGCGTTTTTCCTATTTTGTTGCATTACAACCTGTAATTTAAATGGATTTTTATTTGGATTTCATGTAATGGACATACACAAAATAGTCCAAATTGGTGAAGTGAAATGAAAAACATAACTTGTTTCAAAAAATTCTAAAAAATTAATAACGGAAAAGTGGTGCGTGCAAATGTATTCACCCCCTTTGCTATGAAGCTCCTAAATAAGATCTGGTGCAACCAATTACCTTCAGAAGTCACATAATTAGTTAAATAAAGTCCACCTGTGTGCAATCTAAGTGTCACATGATCTGTCACATGATCTCAGTATATATACACCTGTTCTGAAAGGCCCCAGAGTCTGCAACACCACTAAGCAAGGGGCACCACCAAGCAAGCGGCACCATGAAGACCAAGGAGCTCTCCAAACAGGTCAGGGACAAAGTTGTGGAGAAGTACAGATCAGGGTTGGGTTATAAAAAAATATCAGAAACTTTGAACATCCCATGGAGCACCATTAAATCCATTATTTAAAAATGGAAAGAAAATGGCACCACAACAAACCTGCCAAGAGAGGGCCGCCCACCAAAACTCACGGACCAGGCAAGGAGGGCATTAATCAGAGAGGCAACAAAGAGACCAAAGATAACCCTGAAGGAGCGGCAAAGCTCCACAGCGGAGATTGGAGTATCTGTCCATAGGACCACTTTAACCCATACACTCCACAGAGCTGGGCTTTACGGAAGAGTGGCCAGAAAAAAGCCATTGCTTAAAGAAAAAAATAAGCTAACACGTTTGGTGTTTGCCAAAAGGCATGTGGGAGACTCCCCAAACATATGGAAGAAGGTACTCTGGTCAGATGAGACTAGAATTGAGCTTTTTGGCCATCAAGGAAAACGCTATGTCTGCCGCAAACCCAACACCTCTCATCACCCTGAGAACACCATCCCCACAGTGAAGTATGGTGGTGGCAGCATCATGCTGTGGGGATGTTTTTCATTGGCAGGGACTGGGAAACTGGTCAGAATTGAAGGAATGATGTATGGCGCTAAATACTGGGAAATTCTTGAGGGAAACCTGTTTCAGTCTTCCAGAGATTTGAGACTGGGACGGAGGTTCACCTTCCAGCAGGACAATGACCCTAAGCATACTGCTAAAGCAGTGGTTTAAGGGGAAACATTTAAATGTCTTGGAATAGCCTAGTCAAAACCCAGACCTCAATCCAATTGAGAATCTGTGGTATGACTTAAAGATTGCTGTACACCAGCGGAACCCATCCAACTTGAAGGAGCTGGAGCAGTTTTGCCTTGAAGAATGGGCAAAAATCCCAGTGGCTAGATGTGCCAAGCTTATAGAGACATACCCCAAGAGACTTGCAGCTGTAATTGCTGCAAAAGGTGGCTCTACAAAGTATTGACTTTGGGGGGGGGTGAATAGTTATGCACGCTCAAGTTTTCTGTTTTTTTGTCTTATTTCTTGTTTGTTTCACAAGAAAAAATATTTTGCATCTTCAAAGTGGAAGACATGTTGTGTAAATCAAATGATACAAACCCCCAAAAAATCAATTTTAATTCCAGGTTGTAAGGCAACAAAATAGGAAAAATGCCAAGGGGGGTGAATACTTTCGCAAGCCACTGTTCTACTGCACTGTTGGAGCTAGGAACACAAGCATTTCGCTACACCCGCAATAACATCTGCTAAATATGTGTATGTGACCAATAAAATTTGATTTGATTTTATTTATATTCTGTCAACAGGTCAAATTTCCAGTACATGTAAATGTAAATTACATTCATAACATAAACTGTATAAATAAATAAAAAATAGTAATTTGTACATATTTGGAATATTTTGGTAATTTAACAGACACACTTTTATCCAGAGCGATTTACCATCAGTGCATTCAACTAAGGTAGCCAAGACAACCACATTTACAGGCAGTGCATTCAACTAAGGTAGCCAAGACAACCACATTTACAGTCATTGCAAGTAAACTATCCTCAATAAAGCAGCTATCATTCAAATCAGTGCTAGTAAGATATGCTCCATATATTACACATGGAGGTGAATTCCATGGATGGATGGATAAATGTAAAGTTCAGTTGAGTTCCATGTGGAACACTGAGTCAGTGGGCATCCCAGTTCAGGAGAGAGCTCTCAGGCCAATCACCATGAGGGATTGGAAGTGTATGGACAGACATCATGAGACATCTATACCTGTAAAACCAGAATCCAATACATGCTGTTGTACATGTAGGTATTTAATCTAATTATTTAAAAATAGGCATATTATCAGTTAATGTCTTGCAAATTGATATTTGGAGAGATGGTGGACTGGATTTGCAACTTATTTGGAGACATTAACATACAGTAATTTGATCAAAGATGTTGAAAACATGGTTGAAAATCAGAGCGAGAGAGAATGAGCAAGAGCGAGAGAGAGGTGGATTGGGGTGAGAAAAATAGTGTGTGACGCGTAGCAGCTGAAAGCGGATAGGCTCGCGCTGCTGTGACTGGATGGCGCATTGGCTCGAGGCGGAGGGGGAGGCGGCTTTGCGTTCCATCCGTGGTGGTTCTATTCTATAGGCTGAGGACGCGGGTTCAGGCGAGGTGAGGATACAACCCTAGTTGAACCTATACTGGGTGAAGAAACAAATATGAGTAGCGGCTGTGTTCGCTGAGCAGAACACAAGCGCGTGGCGAACAGTGGTGAGAGACGCGCCCTATCACCCAATCAATTGAGCATATACAGTCTTTCTAATAACATTGTGGCCATTTCCGAACACTTTGAAGCACTTTGGAGGAGATTTACATGAAGAAGAGGAACTTCATTTGGCTATTTCACTGACAGGTAACATAATCACAAATGGAAAAGAAAATGCTGATTTATTATGTTATATAGAAATGTGACTAAAATGTGTTTTTTAAGATTTGTATTGTGTGTGGTTCTGAACTAGTTATTTAAGATGGATAGGGAAAGTTAGGAGTAGGCACTAGGCAGCATATCAAAACTAGATAAAGTTTCACGACTCCCCTGTTCGATCGTCAGTTATGCTGCTTATGCTGCCTCCGTTCTCATCCACGGGTGCTGTATCTCGGGGACACGGGGTAAAATCATGCATGCGCGCATGGAATGTTCCTCTCTGTAACGTTGCGTAACGCGAGGAAATGATTACAAGCCTTGGGGCTGGCCTCTCACTGTGTGCACTTAGTCGAACTTGTCCAGACTGTGTGTGAGAGCATATAGTTGTTAAAGACTGTTGCTGTGAAAACTACAGTATTCAGCCTACTGTTGAATTTACAGAAAGTTCACTGGATTCCTTTGCACAACCTCTATTATAGGCTATAGGCTTATAGGCTATAGGCGAGTAGCATATAATTATTATTATAGGCGAGTAGCCTTGTGTTTGACATTCGTTGAAAATTCCCTCATCCCAATAAAACATTTAGGAATGTATTGCATATACATTTATAGTCAAGATATAATTAATAGAATAGGATATAATATTCTGTACA
This sequence comes from Coregonus lavaretus, assembly GCF_964263955.1. NCBI lineage: Eukaryota > Metazoa > Chordata > Actinopteri > Salmoniformes > Salmonidae > Coregonus > Coregonus lavaretus. Next base: position 112,767 of record NW_028158115.1, read on the forward strand.
AATGAGGAACTTACTTTCATTATCAAATTGCTGATGTCCTTCTGCCATGTCGCAAAATGGAATTGCTTAGGGATGTTTTTCATAATGAGAAATATGTGAGTGTTAACCATCTATGTGCATCTGTTCAGTACACTGTACACTACAGGAATGTTTGGAGCTATGACTAAAATGTAATGTAAATGTAAATATATAACATTGTGTTGAATTTACATAAGGTTTACTCAAATGTCACTAACCTCCTCGCTGCCTTTTCTCTCTCTGTCCACTAGATGGTGGCATTGCAACGTGAATCACAGCCACTCAGAGCCAGCATCATTATCAGAACAACCAGTGAGTGTATTTCTAAAGTGAGCTCTTAAACAAAGCTCAAGCACACAATCTATGAGTTTGGCAGTTACCTTATCACACCAAGCATGAAAGACCATACTAGACCCACCAGTAGCATCCTCCAGGATGTGTCTGGTGGTCCCTCCCAACTGTTGGGACTGGAAGGCCTGGACCCAAGGCCTCTGAGCGGGGCAATGTCCTTCACTGACGAGGCGGTCTCCATCCTGACCTCCAGCAGCCAGCTAGCCCGTTCCCTACTGGGCTGCACCTCCGCCCTGAAGCGGAAAGAAAGCCTAGCCGCCACCGCTAACCATGCTAACGCTAATGCTATCGCTAACAACAGTGACGACGACTTTGACGATAGCAACAGCGCTCTGCGCCGCAAACGCGAGTTCACTCCCGATGAGAAGAAGGACGACGGCTACTGGGATAAGAGAAAGAAGAACAACGAGGCGGCGAAACGGTCGCGTGAAAAACGACGCGCCAACGACATGGTCCTGGAGACGAGGGTTCTGGGGTTGTTGGAGGAGAACGCCCGGCTAAGGGCAGAACTCCTGGCCCTCAAGTTCCGCTTTGGCCTAGTCAAGGACCCCTCTGACGTGGCCATAATGCCGCTGTCCGTGCCTCCACCTAACCATCTTGAACCGAGGTACTACCTACCCCACGGTGATGGTTCCTACCCCCATAACACTGCCACCTCCCACCACCTCCACCTCCACCATCCCCACCACTCATCCCCATACGGGGTGAGAGGAACTGGGCTGCCAGCAGGGCGTGACGTGGGCAGTAGTATATCCGAGGACTCTGGTTTCTCCCCTGGAAGCTCCAACATTGGCAGCCCTGTATTCTTTGACGATGGACTAGGGGACCACAGCCGAACTTCCCCCAGAATGGTGGAGGAGCAGGGGGGGTATGAGCCTCACGCCTCGCTGGAGGCCGAAGGACAGTACCACGGCAGGCAGGACTCTAGCCTACCACACAAACTCCGCTTCAAAACGCCTGGTGGAGGTAGCGAAGGTGGGGAGATACCAGCAAGGTCCCCTGACAGTAGACGCCCTTGCCCTGTAGCTACAGTCGGACCAAACATCCAGAGGAGCCAGGCTGGATGGTACAGTCATAGGGGCGAGCGCCAGGTTGCGTGGCCCAGGGAGGAGGCCCGTGCTGGGCATGATCAGCAGCACCACTACCCCCCCTCTGGAGGTTCTCCACACAGCCCCACCACTGCCACCTCCACAGACACCCAGTACGTGGCGGAGAATGGCGCCCTCAAATCCCAGCTCAGTTCTCTATCGCAGGAGGTAGCCCAGCTCAAGAAGCTGTTCTCTCAGCAGCTGCTCTCCAAACTGGTCTGAGATCAGGTTGAACACACTCTTGACCTCCCCTTTACACACATTTTTACATTAACATTTTACATTTACATACAGAGGGAGATGGAGAGAAGAGCAACTTTAACAGAGAGAGAGGGGGAGAGAAATATAGAGAGAAAGGGGTATAGACTCAAAGACACTTTCCCTGTGAAAGTTACATTCACTTCAACCTGAACGTTGACTCTCACAGGACACTTTCACTGTGACTCAGGTCTCAGCTGAACTTGACTTCCACAGCACAGCACTGCCCATTGATCTCAAGCAAACAGCCCCTATCAAGTGTGAGGAAGCTGAACGAACCATATGACAACCTGAACACTACTTCATTAACACATTCTCCAGATACTACAATACAGTGGCCTTCACCACTATAAAAGCACACCAGCACAGGAAAGACCAGTTACAATAGCAATTCAGTCAAAACCAATACTTCAGGATACGCTGTTTGATTTACAGTACTATAAAACAGCATTTAAGGGTAACTTATATAATTCACATTTTTACATTTTTATTTTTAGTAATTTAGCAGACACACTTATCCAGGGCGATTTACAGTAGTGAGTGCATACATTTTCATACTTTTTTGTATGATACCTGAAATACTCTATATATATATATTTTTTTTTTACACTGATATGACTTGTTTCTTTGATAAAGTTTCACATTCTTTCTTTAGAGACTTTTATTGAACAGGTCAGTCTTAAAACACTGGATTACACTGGTAAATATGAGTACATGCAGCAGTACACACACTGATGTCATAGATAGATCATTTGGAAACCCATTCCGTTTGTATTATTACTTTACATGTCCGATTATCCTGCTACTGTATGCCATGGTATCCCTCACCTCTATGTGTTTGTACACAGTTTGTCTTAAACGGATTTGGCAAAACATATTTTTTTTAAATAACAGATTCTATGTACATATTCTTTAATTTCAACTGTAAGTAATGTGATATACTGTACATGTAAATAAATAAACAGTTTTTCCTAATCAGTGTTTTGTGTCTATGACTGTCTATTACGTGACTAATTCAGTCTCTTTTAAAGGCAGTGAGTCTGACACTACTAGTAGCCTTGTACACGTGGTTACGACCCCACACACTCAGATGAAGTGTTCTCGCAGCACATGAAGATTAGTCTCCAGTGAGTCATATGAGGGATCAAGATAGAGAGTAAAAAAAACATGATGTATTCCTAAACAAACCTATGTGTTTCTATTGTGCTAAAAGCATGCATTATAAAAATCCATCAACACAAAATATATCACTAACAGGTGATCTAAATGGATTGGATTCACAGTATACACCGACCACCTTTCCAAGTGAAGTGTTTAAGTGCTTTACATTGTAATGGAGGGAAATAACCTCATCCACTATAAATATACAGTTGAAGTTGGAAGTTTAAATGTATTTGGCTAAGGTGTATGTAAACTCAGTTTTTCACAATTCCTGACATTTAATCCTAGTAAGAATTCCCTGTCTCAGGTCAGTTAGGATCACCACTTTATTTTAAAAATGTGAAATGTCAGAATAATAATAGAGAGAATTATTTATTTCAGCTTTTATTTCTTTCATCACATTCCCAGTGGGTCAGAAGTTTACATACACTCAATTAGTATTTGGTAGAATTGCCTTCAAATTGTTTAACTTGGGTCAAATGTTTCAGGTAGCCTTCCACAAGCTTCCCACAATAAGTTGGGTGAATTTTGGTCCATTCCTCCTGACAGAGCTGGTGTAACTGAGTCAGGTTTGTAGGCCTCCTTGCTCACACACGCCTTTTCAGTTCTGCCCACAAATTTTCTATAGGCTTGAGGTCAGGGCTTTGTGATGGCCACTCCAATACCTTGACTTTGTTGTCCTTAAGCCATTTTGCCACAACTTTGGAAGTATGCTTGGGGTCATTGTCCATTTGGAAGACCCATTTGCGACCAAGCTTTAACTTCCTGACTGATGTCTTGAGATGTTGCTTCAATATATCCACATAATTTTCCTTCCTCATGATGCCATCTATTTTGTGAAGTGCACCAGTCCCTCCTGCAGCAAAGCACCCCCACAGCATGATGCTGCCACCGCCATGCTTCACAGTTGGGATGGTGTTCTTCGGCTTGCAAGCATCCCCCTTTTTCCTCCAAACATAACGATGGTCATTATGGCCAAACAGTTCTATTTTTGTTTCATCAGACCAGAGGACATTTCTCCAAAAAGTCCCGTTTTTGTTTCATCAGACCAGAGGACATTTCTCCAAAAAGGCCTGTGTAGCTCAGTTGGTAGAGCATGGTGCTTGCAATGCCAGGGTTGTGGGTTCAATTCCCACAGGGGACCAGTATGAAAAAATATATATATATGAATGCACTCACTAACTGGAAGTCGCTCTGGATAAGAGCGTCTGCTAAATGACTAAAATGTACAAATGTAAAAGTCCCCATGTGCAGTTGCAAACCGTAGTCTGGCTTTTTTATGGCGGTTTTGGTACAGTGGCTTCTTCCATGCTGAGTGGCCTTTCAGGTTATGTCGATATAGGACTCGTTTTACTGTGGATATAGATACTTTTGTACCTGTTTCCTCCAGCATCTTCACAAGGTCTTTTGCAAAGTACATTCATCTCTAGGAGACAGAACGCGTCTCCTTCCTGAGCGGTATGACCGCTGCGTGGTCCCATGGTGTTTATACTTGCGTACTATTGTTTGTACAGATGAACGTGGTACCTTCAGGCATTTGGAAATTGCTCCCAAGGATGAACCAGACTTGTGGAGGTCTACACATTTCTTTCTGAGGTCTTGGCTGATTTCTTTTCATTTTCCCATGATGTCAAGCAAAGAGGCACTGAGTTTGAAGGTAGGCTTTGAAATACATCGACAGGTACACCTCCAATTGACTCAAATGATGTCAATTAGCCTATCAGAAGCTTCTAAAGCCATGACATCATTTTCTGGAATTTTCCAAGCTGTTTAAAGGCACAGTCAACTTAGTAAACTTCTGATCCACTGGAATTGTGATACAGTGAATTATAAGTGAAATAATCTGTCTGTAAACAATTGTTGGAAAAATTACTTGTGTCATGCACAAAGTAAATGTCCTAACCGACTTGCCAAAACTATAGTTTGTTAACAAGAAAGTTGTGGAGTGGTTGAAAAACGAGTTTTAATGACTCCAACCTAAGTGTATGTAAACTTCCGACTTCAACTGTAGTAGCCTACCCACCCAGCTCGTGTTTTCTGCATCAGTGATAGACTATAACGGTGCTCTTTTCCAACCCTCTATATATAGACTACTGTTTGAGTGCTTGAACCTAATGAGACAGGCAGGGTCCCCAGTGGGCTACAGAAGCCTTTTATGATCTCTCGCTCTCGCTCTCTCTCTCTCTCTCTCTCTCTCTCTCTCTCTCTCTCTCTCTCTCTCTCTCTCTCTCTCTCTCTCTCTCTCTCTCTCTCTCTCTCTCTCTCTCTCTCTCTCTCTCTCTCTCTCTCTCTCTCTCTCTCTCTCTCTCTCTCTCTCTCTCTCTCTCTCACTCTCTCTCTCTCTCTCTCACCAACGATGAAGGCGTGATCTCGTTCTCCCTCTACCTCTCTTTACCTCCCTCCTCTCTATCTTCCCCCCCTCTCTCTTCTTACTCACTCTCTCGCTACCTCCCTCTCCTCCCTCCATTCCCATCCCTCTCTCTCCCCTCCCTCACTCTTTCTGCAGCTCTGTGACGCACTAAGGGTCAGTAGCAGGACACAGCAGTGCACACAACTGAACAGAGCAAGGCGGTAAAGGGGGGGGAAAGGAGGGGTTCTGTAGATACAATGCATCTCTACAATATTTACATTAAGGTAAAGTATGGGCAGTGCAAATGTGTTACAATACAATACAATATAATACAATATAATGGACAAAAATGGTACAGTATGCAAAATTAACAAGTTCGTTTCGGAGGAGATTGGGGCATCATCTGGCCTCCCTCTCTGTCCAGTGATGGGGATGGGATGGGGGGAGAGAGTGGATCTCTGAGTGACTCATATGTACCACATCAGCAGCAGCATCACATACACACATACACACCAAACAAACACACACACACACACCGAACAAACACACACACACACACCAAACACACACACACACACACAGAGAGACAACGTCAGCAGCAGCAGCAGGAGGAGAAGCTATTTTAAGCTTCAAGGAGAGGACAGGATATTGATTGGCCCATGTCAGGACACACTTCTGGACCTGAATATGAACGGGATGGAGAGAAGGAAAGACTTAGAGAAGAAAGAGGGAGAGGAAAGTAGAGGAGGGGTAGAGAGAAGAAGAGTAGATAGAAGTAAGGAAGTGAAAGGAAGTGAAAGGAGGGAGGGGGAGAGACGCTGATACAGGAGATATGAAGATAGTGTATTAGAGCCTACTCTTCATATAGACTAAGAGATCCTAATTGTTCACTACTGGCTCTATGATATTCAGAGCTACATACAGAATAGGTCTGGAAGCTGTTGTTCTTCAATGATCAAAACCCAACACCAGGTGGCATCCGGCACTCTCTTTAGCAGAACGCTTCACCCACAGTAGAAATATCCATTGAGGTTCTCAAATCGAGTAGTAGACTCTCTACAGTGTTTTTGTCATAGCACATGCCTCATGCCACACCAGTCCTTATCAGCAGTGAGCCTGGTTACTTAGATTTAACCTATTTCCTGGTATAGGGTTATTATGTTTATATTCTGGTTATTTTTCTCTTCTCGTTCCTTCTCTTTCCTTTTTCACTCAGTGTATGAGATAACTGGTGATAACGTGGAGAGTGTGAGTGAGACACCCCAGATATTGTTTTTGACAGGCATGGACTCCATACATGGAAACCCCCCAGTTCACTGAGTCTACCTCTGTCTGTCTCCACTCGACCCGCCTGCCTAACAATAACACTGAATAGCCCAATAGATACACATCAGTTGTTTTGTCTACTCTACCCCAGTCCCCCTCCCTCTAGTCTAGTCTACAACCAACCCCCATTCCTATAATCCATAGACCATACAGACAGTCTGGTTGCTGGTTGCTAGGCAGACGCTGGCTATGACGGTTGCCAAGGGAACACTGTGCAGCAGACGCAGCTCTGTGTTGGGGGTTGGTTGTTGTCGGAGTAGAGGGGGTAGGAGCTACCAAGTTTAAGGCCAACGTCTCCCCAAGATTGTCTGACTGACGGTGGTGTGGTAACAAAGAGAGGGGGAGGGAAGGAGAGGGTGAGAGAAGGAGAGGGGGATGGAAGGAGAGAGGGAGGGAGGGAGAGGGGAATGGAAGAAAAGGGGGGTAGAAGAAGGGATGGATATGAATCTGTTCTTTCTTGATCTTTTCCAATTGATTCCTCTATTCCATGTTCCCAAAAGGGCTTCTCCATGGCATATGTAAAAGCAATTATGCAACACTGTGAAAGAATTTGTCTGCAGGTGGACACTGTCGCTGTCTAGGCCTATTTTAATGAACATATGCACACTAAAAAGTGGCAAGAAAAAGCATTTGAATTGGCATTGGAATTGGATGGATTCCAACTGGATATTGGAGTATACAGTCAGATCTACTGTCAGATACCCTCCTGTCTTCTTTGTGTGTGTAGGGTTAGTAAGCAAAATGACTAACCAGCACAGAGGACTTTGGAGTAAATGCACCATGGGCTGACCAATGCTATAGTCCATAAATTGCAACGGGTTAAACGCTCTACTGACACTGATAACGATACTATTCACACTTGAGTTTATGACCTCTCCTCTTTTGTCTTACAGAGATAGAAACTCACTCTACTCAACACTACTTGTCGGATGTTTATTGGAGGCAATGAAGAGATTACCATATGAAATTGAAGAATGGCATTGTGTGTGTGTGTTGAGACAGGCATCAAGTAATAAGCAATAATAGGTAAATACAACAGCCAATATTGGTTGACTTCAAGGGTCCTCAAAACTATTTGATGCTTGATGTCTATGAAGAAAAGGATTTTGATTGTGTTCATGTGTCTTTCACCCTTGCAGTGCAACCGGTTAGTTTACAAAATCCATATATCCAAAAATGCTTAAAGGCAATATGATAAGAAGTAATTCCATTTTCCCCCATTTTCATAACTCTGAAATGGGAGATCAAATGGACAGCAGTATTGTATTAGAGAAAATGTGAGGGAATAACCACTTCTATTAAATGTGTGATAATGTTCTACCATTGAAAACAACATCATTGCCTTCTCCAGTGGCTGTTATTTTCTTATCTCCAAGGTCATTCTGAATGGCAGGCCTGCTCTATGATACAATAGAGAAAACACCATGGACAGAGAATAAAAACCCATTCAGAGTGCCAATAGAATAACTGAAGCTGTCCTTGACTATAGTTATCTATCACCATGGACATCCAGAGAGACTCTTGTTGTTATAAAAATCTCCTTGGAAACAGCTTGTCTTATTACATAAAACAGAGCTTCAGGGCTCAATCGTTATGTTCCCTATGTAATCCAAATGAGTGTCCTTGCGAGCCAAATCTACATTGAGTGTTCAAAACATTAGGAACACCTTCCTAATATTGACTTGTAACCCCCCTCCCGCCCCCATTTTGCCCTCAGAACAGCCCATGTTGACTCCAATGCTTCCCACGTTTGTGTCGAGTTGGCTGGATGTCCTGTGGATGGTGGACCATTCTTGATACACAAGGGAAACTGTTGAGCGTGAAAAACCCAGCAGCGTTGCAGTTCTTGACACACTCAAATCGGTGTGCCTGGCACCTACTACCATACCCCCTTTAAAAGGCACTTAAATATTTTGTCTTGCCCATTCACCCTCTGAATGGCACACATACACAATCCATGTCTCAATTGTCTCAAGGCTTAAAAAACATGATTTAACCTGTCTCCTCCCTTTCATCTACACTTATTGAAGTGGATTTAACAAGTGACATCAATAAGGGATCATAGCTTTCACCTGGTCAGTCTATGCCATGGAAAGAGCATGTTTTGTACACTCAGAATATATATATATATATACAGTATCTCACAAAAGTGAGTACACCCCTCACATTTTTGTAAACATTTGAGTATATCTTTTCATGTGACAACACTGAAGAAATGACACTTTGCTACAATGTAAAGTAGTGAGTGTACAGCTTGTATAACAGTGTAAATTTGCTGTCCCCTCAAAATAACTCAACACACAGCCATTAATGTCTAAACCGCTGGCAACAAAAGTGAGTACACCCCTAAATGAAAATGTCCAAATTGGGCCCAATTAGCCATTTTCCCTCCCCGGTGTCATGTGACTCGTTAGTGTTACAAGGTCTCAGGTGTGAATGGGGAGCAGGTGTGTTAAATTTGGTGTCATCGCTCTCACACTCCCTCATACTGGTCACTGGAAGTTCAACATGGCACCTCATGGCAAAGAACTCTCTGAGGATCTGAAAAAAAGAATTGTTGCTCTACATAAAGATGGCCTGGGCTATAAGAAGATTGCCAAGACCATGGAACTGAGCTGCAGCACGGTGGCCAAGATCATACAGCGGTTTAACAGGACAGGTTCCACTCAGAACAGGCCTCGCCATGGTCGACCAAAGAAGTTGAGTGCACGTGCTCAGCGTCATATCCAGAGGTTGTCTTTGGGAAATAGACGTATGAGTGCTGCCAGCATTGCTGCAGAGGTTGAAGGGGTGGGGGGTCAGCCTGTCAGTGCTCAGACCATACGCCGCACACTACATCAAATTGGTCTGCATGGCTGTCGTCCCAGAAGGAAGCTTCTTCTAAAGATGATGCACAAGAAAGCCCGCAAACAGTTTGCTGAAGACAAGCAGACTAAGGACATGGATTACTGGAACCTTGTCCTGTGGTCTGATGAGACCAAGATAAACTTATTTGGTTCAGATGGTGTCAAGCGTGTGGCGGCAACCAGGTGAGGAGTACAAAGACAAGTATGTCTTGCCTACAGTCAAGCATGGTGGTGGGAGTGTCATGGTCTGGGGCTGCATAAGTGCTGCCGGCACTGGGGAGCTACAGTTCATTGAGGGAACCATGAATGCCAACATGTACTGTGACATACTGAAGCAGAGCATGATCCCCTCCCTTCGGAGACTGGGCCGCAGGGCAGTATTCCAACATGATAACAACCCCAAACACACCTCCAAGACGACCACTGCCTTGCTAAAGAAGCTGAGGGTAAAGGTGATGGACTGGCCAAGCATGTCTCCAGACCTAAACCCTATTGAGCATCTGTGAGGCATCCTCAAACGGAAGGTGGAGGAGTGCAAGATCTCTAACATCCACCAGCTCCGTGATGTCGTCATGGAGGAGTGGAATAGGACTCCAGTGGCAACCTGTGAAGCTCTAGTGAACTCCATGCCCAAGAGGGTTAAGGCAGTGCTGGAAAATGATGGTGGCCACACAAAATATTGACACTTTGGGCCAATTTTGACATTTTCACTTAGGGGTGTACTCACTTTTGTTGCCAGCAGATTAGACATTAATGGCTGTATGTAGTGTTATTTTGAGGGGACAGCAAATTTACACTGTTATACAAGCTGTACACTCACTACTTTACATTGTAGCAAAGTGTCATTTCTTCAGTGTTGTCACATGAAAAGATATACTCAAATATTTACAGAAATGTGAGGGGTGTACTCACTTTTGTGAGATACTGTATATATATACAGTACCAGTCAAAAGTTTGGACACAAGATTTTAGATTCTTCAAAGTAGCCACCCTTTGCCTTGATGACAGCTTCGCATTCTCTCAAATAGTTTCATGAGGAATGCTTTTCCAACAGTCTTGAAGAAGTTCCCACATATGCTGAACACTTGTTGGCTGCTTTTCCTTCACTCTGCGGTCCACTCCTTCACTCTGCGGTCCAACTCATCCCAAACCATCTCAATTGGGTTGAGGTCGGTTGATTGTGGAGGCCAGGTCATCTGATGCAGCACCCCATCACTCTCCTTGGTCAAATAGCCCTTACACAGCCTGGAGGTGTGTTTTGGGTCATTGTCCTGTTGAAAAACAAATTATATTCCCACTAAGCGCAAACCAGATGGGATGGCGTATCGCTGCAGAATGCTGTGGTAGCCATGCTGGTTAAGTGTGCCTTGAATTCTAGATAAATCACTGACAGTGTCATCAGCAAAGCACCATCACACCTCCTCCTCCATGCTTCACGGTGGGAACCACACATGCAAAGATCATCCGTTCACCTACTCTGCGTCTCACAACGACACGGCGGTGGGAACCAAAAATCTCAAATTTGGACTCATCAGACCAAAGGACACATTTCCACTGGTCTAATGTCCATTGCTCATGTTTCTTGGCCCAAGCAAGTCTCTTCTTCTTATTGGTGTCCTTTAGTAGTGGTTTCTTTGCAGCAATTCAACCATGAAGGCCTGATTCACGCAGTCTCCTCTCCTCTGAACAGTTGATGTTGAGATGTGTCTGTTACTTGAATTTATTTGGGCTGCAATCTGAGGTGCAGTTAACTCGAACTACCATATCCTCTGCAGCAGAGGTAACTCTGGGTCTTCCTTTCCTGTGGTGGTCCTCATGAGAGCCAGTTTCATCATACCGCTTGATGGTTTTTACGACTGCACTTGAAGAAATTTCAAAGTTCTTTAACTTTTCCAGATTGACTGACCTTCATGTCTTAAAGTAATGATGGACTGTCGTTTCTCTTTGCTTATTTGAGCTGTTCTTGCCATAATATGGACTTGGTCTTTTACCAAATAGGGCTATCTTCTGTATAGCCCCCCTACCTTGTCACAACACAACTGATTGGCTCAAACGCATTAAGAAGGAAAGAAATTCCACAAATTAACTTTTAACAAGGCACACCTGTTAATTGAAATGCATTCCATGAAGCTGGTTGAGAGAATGCCAAGAGTGTTCAAAGCTGTCATCAAGGCATCAAGGGTGGCTACTTTGAAGAATCTCAAATATAAAATATATTTTGATTTGTTTAACACTTTTTTTGGTTACAACATGATTCTATATGTGTTATTTCATAGTTTTGATGTCTTCACTATTATTCTACAATGTAGAAAATAGTAAAGATAAAGAAAAAGCCTTGAATGAGTAGGTGTGTCCAAACTTTTGACTGAGGGAAAAAAGTATTTGATCCCCTGCTGATTTTGTACGTTTGCCCACTGACAAATAAATTATCAGTCTATAATTGTAATGGTAGGTTTATTTGAACAGTGAGAGACAGAATAACAACAAAAAAATCCAGAAAAACGCATGTCAAAAATGTTATAAATTGATTTGCATTTTAATGAGGGAAATAAGTATTTGACCCCCTCTCAATCAGAAATATTTCTGGCTCCCAGGTGTCTTTTATACAGGTAATGAGCTGAGATTAGGAGCACACTCTTAAAGGGAGTGCTCCTAATCTCAGCTTGTTACCTGTATAAAAGACACCTGTCCACAGAAGCAATCGATCAATCAGATTCCAAACTCTCCACCATGGCCAAGACCAAAGAGCTCTCCAAGGATGTCAGGGACAAGATTGTAGACCTACACAAGGCTGGAATGGGCTACAAGACCATCGCCAAGCAGCTTGGTGAGAAGGTGACAACAGTTGGTGCGATTATTCGCAAATGGAAGAAACACAAAATAACTGTCAATCTCCCTCGGCCTGGGGCTCCATGCAAGATCTCACCTTGTGGAGTTGCAATGATCATGAGAATGGTGAGGAATCAGCCCAGAACTACACGGGAGGATCTTGTCAATGATCTCAAGGCAGCTGGGACCATAGTCACCAAGAAAACAATTGGTAACACACTGCGCCGTGAAGGACTGAAATCCTGCAGCGCCTGCAAGGTCCCCCTGCTCAAGAAAGCACATATACAGGCCCGTCTGAAGTTTGCCAATGAACATCTGAATGATTCAGAGGAGAACTGGGTGAAAGTGTTGTGGTCAGATGAGACCAAAATCGAGCTCTTTGGCATCAACTCAACTCGCCGTGTTTGGAGGAGGGGGAATGTTGCCTATGACCCCAAGAACACCATCCCCACCGTCAAACATGGAGGTGGAAACATTATGCTTTGGGGGTGTTTTTCTGCTAAGGGGACAGGACAACTTCACCGCATCAAAGGGACGATGGATGGGGCCATGTACCGTCAAATCTTGGGTGAGAACCTCCTTCCCTCAGCCAGGGCATTGAAAATGGGTCGTGGATGGGTATTCCAGCATGACAATGACCCAAAACACACGGCCAAGGCAACAAAGGAGTGGCTCAAGAAGAAGCACATTAAGGTCCTGGAGTGGCCTAGCCAGTCTCCAGACCTTAATCCCATAGAAAATCTGTGGAGGGAGCTGAAGGTTCGAGTTGCCAAACGTCAGCCTCGAAACCTTAATGACTTGGAGAAGATCTGCAAAGAGTAGTGGGACAAAATCCCTTCCGAGATGTGTGCAAACCTGGTGGCCAACTACAAGAAACGTCTGACCTCTGTGATTGCCAACAAGGGTTTTGCCACCAAGTACTAAGTAATGTTTTGCAGAAGGGTCAAATACTTATTTCCCTCATTAAAATGCAAATCAATTTATAACATTTTTGACATGGACTTTTCTGGATTTTTTTGTTGTTATTTTGTCTCTCACTGTTCAAATAAACCTACCATTAAAATTATAGACTGATCATGTCTTTGCCAGTGGGTAAACGTACAAAATCAGCAGGGGATCAAATACTTTTTCCCTCACTGTATATATATATCCAAAAAGGTAGAAGTTTGTGATGCTATTTAACCCCAAACAATGTCCATATATAATCCTCAAAAGGGGGGAAGCATATACATAAAAACAGATTAATTATATGCTTATAAGCATCATTCTGACGATTATGCATGTTTAAGATGTAACACATCATCTAATAGGTCGAAGATTAGGATTTATTGACTAATCTCATTATTTTATCTAGAGTGGTTCATTTGAACACTCATACCCATTGTGATTGATGGGTTTCCTTTGAATGTATTTTGAGGTGAGCTGAATTGGGCCCTGAGTGCTTTTGCTATGAAAAATGACTTGGGGTTGCGTCCCAATGCACCCTATTCCCTATGTAGTGCACCTTTTTTGACCAGAGCCCTATGGGGTCAAAGGTAGTGCACTATATAGGGAATAGGGTGCACCCTTGAATTGAATAGCAGGTTGTAGCTGTGATGTAATTTTAGTTGTTGTGTAATAAATTGTGTGATGACCTCACCCTTGCTGTAATTCTCTCTCTATGCCCCCATCCTGGCTCTTTTACGCACACACACACCTATAATAACATACACACAATGCAATGATACACTTCAATCACATATGGTATGGCATATCTTGTATAGAATCTTGTATCTTGTATCTTGCACACACACACACTTTGTGAGGACTTTTTGGGGACCAACTATTGATTCCCATTCAAAATCCTATTTTCCCTAACCACTAACTCTAAACGTAATCCCAAACCCTAAATGTAAACCTAACCCCAACCCTAAACCTAATTCTAACTGTAAACCCTAAACCTAAAATACCCTTTTTGCAAGTAAGGACAAGCACAATGTCCTCACTTCTCTGAATTTTTGTTGGTTTACTATTCTTGTGAGGACTTCTGGTACTTACAAGCAGTGGCGGCTGGCCGATAGAGGGCGCTAGGGCGCCGCCCCCTTAAATAAAATTATTTAAAAAAATAAAATAAAAAATAAATAAAAATAATAATAATAATAATAAAAACATCAGTATGTCAATATTTGTGTGTTTGAAATATGGAATGCACACAGTAATATGTGTAAGATATGATAGAAAATCATATTCGCAATCGCAACCTTTCCTCTGCCTGTCAAACGCCTCGTCAGCTCTGGGCGATACAGAAAGTGCCCCGAGGAGGCGGGTCTACGTAGCAGTTAAGCCAATTGCTAATTTAAGATATGAATGTATGACATAAAATGTAGCTAATCAGCGATTTTAATTCGAATCCAAGGAGGGCGATTATTTTATCGCCCCAAGCTCGCCCCTGATAAAATAAGGACCGGGCTCCAGTGGCGCCATTTTTACTAGACGACAATGGCGAGCGCAAACGTTACTCCTCCAAGACCCAACCCTAACTCGGTGAAATCTCTCCTCCAAGATCCGTTTGAGAGGAGAACTTTGTCAGAGAAAGTTCGGGTGAAAGAGCTGGGCCCAGATCAACCTGACCTCTCAATCAGACAGCAGGCTAGCGAGAAAGGGAAGCAGTATATGCGCGGCTTCTCCCGTAGCTGGTACACCAGGAAGGCTTGGCTAGCTGGGTGCACTGATGCTAATGCTTTATTTTGCTTTCCGTGCTTGCTTTTTAAAACGACGGGGTCAGATTCAGCATGGACAGGTACCGGAGTGAGGGATATGAAGCACCTGTCAGAGAAGGTAAAGAAACATGAGAACACCAGGGCACACATGGACAACTCTGTAAAGCTAGCTGTATTAGGAAGGGTGAACATTGCTACGCAGCTGGATGACGGCCACAGGATTGCGGTGAGGAAACACAATGAGGAGGTGGATAAAAACAGGCACATTCTATCCAAAATTATCGATTGTGTGAAGTTCTGTGGGGCTTTTGAGTTGGCCTTGCGTGGGCACGAGGAGACTGACTCCTCGGACAACCCCGGCATTTTCCGGGGCTTAGTGGATTTTGTTGCCTCCCTCGACAGTGTGCTGGAGGAGCACCTGAAGACAGCTACCGTTTTTAAGGGCACGTCAAAGACGATACAGAACGAGCTGTTGGAATGTATGCTGTCAGTGCTTAAGGATTACATCCTGGAGGAAGTAAAGAGTGCTGATTTTATCGCCATTCAAGCTGACGAGACGACTGACGTTTCCACCCACTAACGTGTTTCCAGACCATCAGAGACTCTGGGAACTTTGATGCCCCGACTGTCAGAGAGGCGGGGGGCTTTGTGAGGATGCTCGAAGACGAGGCTTTCTGTTTTTTCCTGGCACTGTTCCACAAGATCATGCCAAATGTGGACATGCTTTTCAGCCAGCTGCAGAAGAGGAACATCGACCCTGTCTTCATTAAAGCACTTGTCCAGAGGTTCACAGACAGCATGCTAACAATCAGGTAAATAACTATATTTACTATTGGCTGATAAAGATGTTGTTAGAAAGATGAATAGTTCACTTACAACAGTTTAAAAGCCTAAATGTGTCTGGTCATCAAAGTGAGTGATTATCATAGAGCCGTCACAATTATATTTGTTTTAGTATTTTAAAAGGAAAGAGAAGACACAATCAGACGTTGATAATAATGCAGGAAAGTACTACACAGTTTGTAATAATTATTCAGGTGTCCACCAGGTCAATTTCTAGAAGAGGCCTAGTTGTTATTGAAGATTAACTTTATTGCTAAGTGCACAGCAGAACAAAATGATGTTGCATCCCTCTCACAAATGTAATAGAAAAAGGCTTTAAAACGTAATAACATCAGTTAATTATGTACATCACAGGTTAAAAGCAGTTACTAGACATAGTTTGTGTGTATATACACACTATCTGTCTGTCTGTCTGTCTGTCTGTCTATATATATATATAAAATTCCTGTACAAATAAGATGACAGACACACACACACAGAGCAGCTCTGGCCGCATGTTTCTTTGTATATAGTTGACCTTAGCATAAAAAATCCAGTTATATATGGTACTCTAGAAAGTCTTAATAGTGTATTTGCTAATATTACTGTATATATGTTGTTTTGTATCAATTAATTGTTGCAGTTCTGGAGCACATTAACAATTAGTCACATTTAGTATGATCATAAAATACTGTATGCTATTCTTCCAGTCAAAGGTTTGAGTTCATCCACTTGATATCCATTTCTATATTATACATCCTTTTATACAGTGTAAGATTTCCTATAAACTTTATAATAATTTCATGTTATTGTCCACTTTCCACTCTGTTCTGACAGCATGCCTGTTGCGTTGCCTGTTTACTACCAATGGTGAAAAGTTCACTTTAAATGCAAATGAAAGGCTTGGGTTTGTGTAATATGTTTTTGTGTAAGAATGCCTCAACTTTTTAATATTGGCATTAAATAATTACTGAATGTTTCACTGAGCACTGCTGTCCTGCAGTTTGTGTTAAAATATATCGCGATGGTTACAGGAAAAAAAAAGTATGGCACAGCCCCACCGAGAATATTTTTCACCAGCCGCCACTGCTTACAAGTATATTACAACGTGTATACACACACATACACACACACGCGCACACACGCACAGGTAGGCTAAAAAAGCTTGCCTTCACCTTGCCCTTTGGGCAACCTAACCAAATCTTTGACCGAAATCTCATTCTGATTCTGTCTGGCGCTATTCTATTCAGATACTACTGTCCCGGTGGCCCGGTCCTGCCAAATCGTGTTGCATCAGGTCGAAGCAATAAGGATCAGTACGGTGGGGGAAACAGGGAGCGCGCGCGCCAACAAAAAAGACGTGACGAGGCAGCCTATGAGCTGTTACGCAACCACTGACCCACTAACACACATTCTAGAGGGGAGAGGGAGAGAAACTGGAGCAAGCGCCCAACATAACAGTCGGGACTCAAAGCAAAAGGGGGAGACACGGCTACTAGTACGCTACAACCAGACTGACTAACCTCAGAGCAAGTAAAAGGAGCTAGAGCTGCACCGTAAGGTTTTTTTTCTCTCTCAAACAACTGAAACAACTAGCTATTTGATCATTTCTATTGAAAGGAATAGAGGATACGAACCAACTTCAACTGCGGAAGGCGATTGCTTTGTGTCCGGCATTGTGCATTTTTTCCTGGAGACACGTCACTTGTTCGTAAAAGGTACGTTGGAGCACCATTTATGTGTGTACTTCTGTGTAAATGTTCAATTGGTTTGAATGCTGGATAATGAATTATTTAGAATGTGATGTGGTTAAAATTCCTACACTGTTGCGGATTCAGATTCTCATGATGCTTTTAGGTATGGGTATTGTTCACATGCGGGCGACTCGCCCCTACCCGTAGACAGCCACTGTATGTGTGACTTTGACTTATTTGGAGTATTTGTGGTTTATTTTAAACCAATTCCCTTTCACAATTATTTATTCATAGTGTATATTCCTCAAGCTTAGCAAATTATCAGTTTAATTCAATGCACTGTATTGTAAAGTGGTGGGTGCTGTCGTAAAGAGAAGCCGATGCACATTGCTCAATGCGCTCAATGTCAGGTCGGGCGTTTTTTCCCTCATGGTATTTGGTCAATGGATGGATAGTAGGTCCACTGCAATAGATTGGAATATGAACCCGTTTTGGGGGGTGGCCTCTTGCTGTGAAGAGCATTGTCTGGAGTTTGAAG
Organism: Coregonus lavaretus; assembly: GCF_964263955.1. Lineage (NCBI taxonomy): Eukaryota > Metazoa > Chordata > Actinopteri > Salmoniformes > Salmonidae > Coregonus > Coregonus lavaretus. Next base: position 130,747 of record NW_028158115.1, read on the forward strand.
AATAATTGTAGTTTAAAACATGTTTTTTCTTTCTTTACTTAAAAATATTTGTTTAATCGTTTATTTAAATATTTGGTTTATTAACATGCTGCTAAATCTAAATAGTAGGTGTGTGACCTATATTTTATTTATGGTTGTCATTAATAGCTTTGCTAGTTCTAATAATAGACAAGTAGGTTAATTATAGGCAAAGTGTACTGAAAACGAATATAACATTTTCTTTATTCAAGTGCAATAAATTGTCTGCTGGTGCAGGCAAGTTTGTCATTATTGATTTCGTTCCTATCGGTGACCTCCTTTTGTCGTGTTGTAAGTCAGAACCTCAGGCATTCCATGTGCCTGGCGAGGACGTTCGGCCGTCACGTGTAGCTTTTCTCTGGAACTTGGAACAAGAGTTATTACTAGCTATAAGTCTTGCATTTGCACCCTTTCTATGTCATTAGTCATTCTATGTGATAAATATCTGGTCAAAACTAGATATCTCATGGAATTTTGGCATAAAGGATAGTTATAATCATGTTATTACACATCTATAAGCAGTGCGAAGCAGTCTTTGGCTGGCTGAGGGGTGGAATGGCATATGACATAATAGCTATGCACTAGTAAGCTACACAGGAGAATGAGAGGAGGAGAATGAATACAATCAGGGAGTCTTTCATGAGGGCTGGTGGAAAGTAAAACCAGGTGTTGCCAATCAAGACTTATGCCCTGAGGTTTCCACTGGCCATATGTTTAACGTTTACCACTAGCCGATACATGATTTCCCAGAGCCTAAGCAAATGATGTTACAGTCATTTCTAAATCAATACAACTATATTTATATATTTCTTGCAAAACCTGTACTAAAACACTCAAGTCGTATTTAGGTGTAATTACACCAATTATATCAGGTGGTTTAATTCAGGTATTTTCCTCCAGTCTGTATAAAGTTTTTGTTCCCATGGGATCATATTGGGACTAGCTCTATTGCGTAATTAAAAGAATAAATCAAAAACAGGACTTGTGTGTGTTGAGTTGGCCAACTCCGGGACATGATGCAATAGAGGGAAACCCCTCAGCCGGCAGAGCAGCAGTCACTGTGAGATTTTTAGGATGCTGCCAGTTGGTCTGTTTACAAAACAGCCTTTCTTTCCCAGTCATTTCAATATTGGTCAAACTAGTCTAACTCAGACTGGGGGAAAGCAGGATGTGTGGAAAGACTCAGAGCTACATTTTGGTCTACAACTCGGTTCACTGTAACGCCCTCCTAACACTTAATCAGGAGGGCTTTTCTTTAACTTTGCCATACTGCCTCTTTGACCGACTTCTAATTAAGTGTGTACCTGCCTGGTATGCGCTGGCCATATAACACTAGAACGTAGTACTTAGTTGACTCCTGCCGCTCCTAGAGTTAGCCTCTGTGGAATCCGAAGTAGCTGAACACTTTGGCTGCCCGATAGTGAAGTCACTTTTAGGGTACTTTAATCTAGGCTTTAACCTTGAAGGGTGCCTGGATTTACACCTAGCAAACAACACCCTCATTTTATTGCAAGTGAATGGAGAGCAGAAGTCCATGTTACATTATTACAGATCTTTATGGGTAGGAGTTATAGAGTGATTAGTGAGGTTTGGTGCCAACTTTGTTGGTCAATTGGAACTTATTGGCCTATTCAAATTATGTTAAGTACATCATAAATGGACATTGATAAGAACATTAATAAGTAACATTGAACATTAATAAGGTGCATTTCCCTAGAAGCAGACAGAAAAGAAGGAGGTAGCCTCGTCCCCAAGCCCATGTGACAGAGAGGAGGACATGCTTATATAGAACTCAGAGTTGACCTAGAATGTCTTCCTAGATTCTAGTTGCCTTTTCTTAGAAGACCTAAAATGGAGGCGCCCTGACCGGCCTCTCCAGCACGCGTCCATTTATGTGGGTGGCTCATCATGTCTGGGAGATGGAGGGAAAAAGGGATGCTTTGCATTACTCAGTCTTGCCTTTGGGGGATCAAAGGTGATGGTGAAACGCCTGAGAACTGCTTTGGCTGTGCTAACATTTCCCATCCGTCTTTAACATCTCCCCCCAGCTAAACTCGCTGGTGGTGAAATCCTGGCTGTGAGTGAGTCATTCCTAGGGCTTGATAATTGTGTGGGAAGCAAGGGAGATTCTGGCTTTTGAAAATCTTCAATGCTTTTTTCTTTGTATTATCCCTTTGGGATGATAATTTGGCTATAGCATACAGTATTTACTGCAATATTACAGAGAGAATTCAACCTCAGTGGGTGACCTGTAGGTGTGGCTAATATTTAGCATTAAACAAGCTCTGCTTTGTAAGCTTGTCACAATGACATTCAGAACACGAGCACATCAGCCCGGTCGCTCACAGCTCTATGAAATATGATATGTCGGATTTTGGCATGGAACATGGGTGTGTGCCATCTCTGACGTCAATGCTTATTTTTCTTTTAAAAAATCATATTAAAAAACAAATTGTCTCTAATGCATGCTGTTTATCATCTGCATAGAGATAGCCTAGAGTCTAGAGACCCCTCCCGGTGTCAAAGAGAGTATCCAGGAATTAATGTTGCGTATCACCAGGGGTTTTATAATCCGATTTTGCGCTGCTGACGTAGGCTATTCAAGTTTAAAATAAATAAATAATTACATCGTACCGCAGTGTCTGTAAAATTCCTCTCATGTCGTGTCCACCAATTGAAATCCTCTAAGCCCTCCCCTCCAGCCTTCCTCCCCAATACCCATTCTCTATCACTCTATTTTTAGAGCGCACTATAATCCCTCCCCCTCTCTATTTACCTATTTTATGGCACGCAGTCAAAGACAGAGAGCAAGCTCTGTTTAAATCAAATCACATTTATTTGTCACATGCGCCGGATAGAACTTTACCATGAAATGCTTACTGATGAGCCCTTTCCCAACCATGCATAGTTAAAGAAATAAGAAAAATCAAAATAATAACGTGAGGAATAAAATACACAAGAATGAAGCTATATACAGGGAGTACCAGTACCATATCAATGTGCATGGGTACGAGGTAGTTGCGGTAGATGAAGATGCGCAGCGCTCCGTTTCTAGGTCAGTGGGACATGCAGTGCGCCCTCTTTCTCTCTCCCCCTCCCTCTTCCTCCCTCCCTCTCGCCCTTCTTTTGATCGATGCGTGGAAACATTGTGACGTTCTAATTTTCTGTTATCTCTCGCTACTTTGTCTCTAAAACATACTACATCCTCTAGTATTATGTCTGGGCGAAAACCAAAACTGAGACAGACAGAAAGATGGCTCAACTGGTGGCTGTGGTGATTCTTTGGGGGGAAGAAAGACAGCAGAGCAAAAGAGGAGGGAATTCGTATCTGACTGTCTCCCACTGAAAAAAAAGACTGAGAAAAGTGTCCAGGAAGGTGTAACCACTAAGAATATTATGCAAATGAGGAAAGGAGGAAGCGAGCTGCCACTGTGAGAAAGATATACTGTAAACTAGTATTATTATGTAATACAAAGGTCATACTCTAGATTGTTATGATGAGGTTGATGCTAGGTCAAGTTGTTATAACGAGGTTGAAACTAGGTCTAGGTTGTTATGATGAGGTTGATACTAGGTCAGGTTGTTATGATGAGGTTGAGACTAGGTCAGGTAGTGTAACCCAGACAAGCTCTATAGCCAGATGAAGTGGCTAGAAAGTACTCTACTTGTACTGAGTTCAGTTAGTGTGTCAGTGTCAGACGGAGTAGAGCCAGCTTTAGATCAGATCCCAAAAGTAAAACCAGACCTTATTTAGTCTTACTTGAGCTATTGTTAGATATAGTGGTGGCAGCCTGATAGTAGTGGTAGCAAAGACCAGAAATGAACGGATGAAATACCTAACATTAGAAACAATATTGAATCTATAGAAAAAGAGATAAGAAAACAATATCTGACCAAAAGCTTCTGTTACTGATCTACAGGTTTTCCTGTCTGACCAAAATTGGAATCAATAAGACAGCAACCAATCAGAACAGGCCATCATGATTACCTCAGCGTTCTGTTTGATCTGTTATCAGAATCACAAATGGCAACGGACTCTGTCACAACGGACTCTGTCAATGTTTTGACTGATGCAGTCATGTTGGCTTAGGGAGTTGCTTCAAAAAAAAAGAAACAAGGAGTAATTGTAACACAGTAATGACCTAGATAGATCATTAGGTTGAATCCGCACAGATCTGTTTTTCTGGTGTAGAAATATACAATCTAGATAGGACACACCGTTCCATGTGAAGTGATGCATTATTAATGTCTCTGAATCATCAGTGCAACAGATCTAGAATTAGCGCATTTACGTTATGTAACATCTAGATGAGTCAACTGAACTGCGTATGCAGCAACACCACCGAGCGATGTTGGTGACTTGTGAGAAAAGGGGATGTTGAGCAATGTTTCCCGTGGGTAGGGGCACAGAGTGCACTCGATACATACTAACCAACCGTGGTTGTGTAATACCTGGCAGGCTCTCTAGCTGGCATTTTATAAAGTAACAGAGACCTTGGCTCTCTCCTCTGGTGTGGCCGTTGGGGAGTCACAGCCAGTTGAATAACAAGTCACGTCTGTCTATATGTCAGCTTCAGTACCCACTGTTATGACACACAGACAGACTAAGCAATAAGTCACAAGTTAGTGATTTGCAGAGGTGTATCATTCACCTACATGTTTAGAAGTCTTTGATAGATTATTGTAGATAATATTGCCATAAGAGACCAATGTGACCTTACAGCCACATTTACAAATAGCACACCTGGCAACTGATAAAGGTTATAGAGGGACATTATTAGAAGTCGATACATAGACGGTTTGGCCTCCCTTCCCCGCCTTCCCTTTCTCCCTCCCTGAATGCCCGTCACTCAGTAACTGCAGCCCTGGCACTAGGTCAGACTGGCCCTGTTATGTGACTGTCTGGTGCAGCGCTGTTATACAACACTATACAGAGAGAGCTTTAGACACTGCAGCTCAGAACTTCCCTTACCCGCGCCGCCTGCCTAGCACCCTCCGAGCAGAGTTGACCGATATTCCTGTGAGTGGAGTGGAAAGGGTACCAGTCGTGCCGCTGCCCTACTCACCCTCCCTCTCTGTATACATCCGGGCTGGCCCACGTCAATACCCCACCATCTCCTCCACGGAACTCCGATAAGGGTTACGTCTAGCAAAGTAAAGTAGTTTTGAGTATGAGGGATTGTGAAAGGTGATCAAAAGGAATGTTCAGATGCAAATCCAAGATTAAACATTTCTTACATAATGTAATGATTATGTCATAGTAGTGTCAGATTTGCAGTTATGAAGTCATGTGAACTCAAGAATACCCTGAACTAATCGCATCATGAGTTTCTAGGACTGTATGTTTTGTCTAGATCATCACCATTGTACGGTAACATTGAAATACATTGAATGCCTAATGTATGTCACAGTGGGAAGGCACAGTATTTATGGTAACTAATGAATCTTCTCTCTCATATTATCTCTCTTTCTATAGTGCGTTTCCTCGTGAGCGATCTCAGCCTCAAAGGAAAAGTCTTCCAGTAGACGAACTGACCTAATTCACTTCTACATCCTAGAGACTTCAAGGATTACAGAAGAACCTACTTCGAGCAGTTGAACCTCAAATTTCACAAACTTTGTCACGTAATTTAACCAATGAGGTTCAGCCTTAGAGAAGCACAAATACCTCACCCCGAGTTTTTCGCAGATCCTGCGACTTAAAGAGAAAGAAAATACAAATAAGTTCTCTCTCCAACGAACTTTCGTCCTCTCCCTTACCCCCCTTTGCCCTTAATGCCAGATCACCAATCTGGTCAAAAGGACTCAACAATGGAAAGCCTGAATCTTCACTTCGCATCGCCCAACAACAACGACCTGGACATAGACACATACTCTAACTACAGCGAGAGCCTCCCGCCACTGTCTCCCAGACCCGGTGACGATGACGTCCCGCGCCGCCAGACCAAAGGCGGCTCAAAGAACAGCATGTCCAGCCGTCGCAAGCGGGAGTTCATCTCAGACGAAAAGAAGGACGCTTCCTACTGGGAGAAGCGGCGCAAGAACAACGAGGCGGCCAAGCGTTCCAGAGAGAAGAGGAGGATGAACGACATGGTGCTGGAGAACCGTGTGATGGCGCTCAACGATGAGAACAGCCGTCTGAAGACGGAACTCCTGCAGCTGAAGCTTCGCTTCGGCCTCATCAGCACTGCCTCCTACATGGAGAAGAGCCAGCAGCTCTCCAACAGTGGAAACGGGCAGTCCAGTGCTGGTAACCCCTACTTCTCAAGTAGCGGGTACTCCAGTGCCTGTGGTAACACTCTGCTGAACTCCGACTCGTCCGAAGCAGAACAGTCCACCAGAGGCGAACGCCACACCCCACTCCCAAAATACTCCCCAAGAGGATCCCTCTCCGACGGGTGCATGTCTGACGACTCCTCCAGCCCTGAGCCCATGGGTTATGAGATCAAGATGGAGTCCAACGACACTGACATGGATGCTGGTCTCCCCACTGGGATCTCTTTCAACGGTGGCCACCAACACATGTCCCAAGAGGCCGACTGTGCCATGGACTTCCACCACAACCACCAGAACAACTACCACCAGGAGTCTGCCAGCCCAGCACCCCAGCAGGCGGCGGCCCCAGCCCAGAGGAGCGTGATCCAGATGTACCGCTCCCCTAGCTCCTCCTATATGGAGAGCCAGAACCAGAGGCAAGCAGAGGACATGGAACAACAACAGTCCCAGGCCCAACAAAGCAGGCAGTCCGACAACACAGAGACCATCACAGAGGAGGTCCAAAGGTACCGAGCCCGCGAGGAGCAGCAAAGACATCAGGAGACACAGAGAAGCCAGTACAGCTCTTATCAGAACCAAGATGGCGGGCACAAGGAAGGATTCGCCCCAGAGCTCCTTCACCACAGTAGCGAAGAAGGCAACAAGTCAAGCCACTCCTCCAACCAGCGCCACCACAACAGCGCCTATGTCAGTACCCTGGATGAGGAGGAGCCCCCAGTGCTCACGTACGAGGGCGGCCCCAGGGCCGGAGAGGGCTACTACACAGAGTCCCACCCTGGGAAAGACACTTCATCCAGTGATGGTGACCAAAGGAGCTCAGACAAAGAAGGTGGTTCCACCAGCGATGAGGAGTCACCGTCATCTTCGTCTTCCGAGGTCGGAAGCTACAACCAGAGGGCGACATCACAGACGTCGGCGCCACAGAGTCAGAGCGGAGACGATCAGGCCACCTACCTGCCCCACAAGCTCCGCCTGAAATACAGAGCACTGTCCAATCAGGGGGAGGCTCCAAACAGTAGCCCCGCCTCCTCCACATCCCCCTCACCCTCTCATCCCCAGCATCCCTACCTGGCCCTGCCTAGCAACCACCAACATGGCAGCCATAGCAACGGGGAAAGCAAAGAGGCAGAGAACGAGTCAGAGTTCTGCTAGCAGAGGGAAGCAAGAGAAAGAGAGGAGGTGTGGAAGGAACGCAAAAAGGGATCCAGCGCAGGGAGGAAGAATAAGAGGTGTGAATAAGAGAGCACCAAAGACTCTTTGAGATACTGTGACCAACAACCAACCTCAGTTCTGCCTCATCATCAGGTGTCTCTCTCCTGGTCACCACTATGCCAACAGACAGTCCACTTCGATGATAATAATAACAAGGACAAACAAACTGATGTTCACAATCACCACAGACAGATTCATCAGACTTGGTTCACTGTGTCACCATGTTTTTACATGGACCCTTCTCCTTCCCTCACTCCATCATCAATCCAATCCATGAACAATGATAATAATATATCACTTATTGGTTCAGCAAAGGTGGTGGAGTGAAAAGAATGAGGGGAATGGAATGGATGGAACTCACATTTCTGTGATTCTGTTTCCTTCGGGAAAATACAAACATTACATCACAATGGAAGGTTAGAATGAACGTTGGAATGGAAGGCTGTTTTCAGGCTCTGGTTTGAACTCTCAAGTGGCCCATTTCTTTGTGGGTGGTAAGGCATTCTGGGAACATTCCCATGACCAAAGAAACACGTCCACCCCCCCGACAATGAGTTCCATTCTTCCTCCCCACCAACAAAACAGCTGTACCAGTTTCCGTTACTCCCTAAACCCCTATCCCTGCTTTATGCAGAATAGGACACCCAATCATTTTTCAAGCACTTGGATTGTACATAACTGTGATATATAACATGTACATATATTTAAATATATTTTACAAAGAAAAAAAAGAAAAACAACAAAAAATAACAAGGAGAAATGGAAGTGGAAAGGAAAAGCAATCAGTTTGTCCTTGTGAGAAAGTTTTTGTACAGTCCGTTCTCAATGTCATTGAAATGCCTCAAGTTATTTTCTTTAAAGATGTCTGTATGAACCACCGCTTTAAGAAACTCTTTATTTTAGATTCCATGTCACTAGAAAATGCCTGGAGCAACCTAATGTCAATTTACCTTTTACTGACCTCTTACACACATACAGAAAGCCCTTGTCAAGGCCAGTTACGAGCATATCACAAGACTACACACTACACTTTTTGAATGGTAAAACCATGAATACAAAAGCACAGTGCAATCCAGAGCTCAACAAATTCTCAATTAATTAGACTTACTGATCATAGGAATCAAGTAGTAAGTGCACTTGAGAAGCAATGGGGAAACTGCTCTCTTCTCACTCAAAGGTGCTTCTACTTTTCATAGGCCTATACAACCAATCCCCAATCTTGGCCTTTACATTGAGTTGCTTTATCAGCTGTGGATCAAACAGGCTGTACCAGTTAAACGTCTCACATCCACGTGCCTGCCTACTGGCCGTTCTGTATAAATGTAAAGTTCTCTATCTCTCTTGGATACTGTTATTATTATTATTTTATTATGTTATTATTATAATTGTGATTCTTTTCTATTTTATTCAGTTATTTGGGGGGTTACTGTGTGTTTTTCCGTCCCCTGGTATCTTCCTGATTGTGATACTGTAATGTATGTATTTCACCCATGTCCCTATCCCTTGACATTTGTACTCTGTGATATTGTTCAACGTTTGTGGTTTGCCGGATGGTTAAGGAAATTGATTGTCCAGAAATGGATAATGCAATGGTTATAATGACAACAACTCATTTTGATTGTTGAAAGATTGAAAAGATTGAAAAATAAAAGGGTGTTGAAAAATACATTATAAATAAAAAATAGTGTTTAATGTGATTTTTAAACTTTTGTTGCACTCTTTCTGGTCTAATTGTGAAACATCATTCACACAAACACACGATAAAATGGTCGTAAATGGAACACCAGTGAAATTGAGGGAAAAAATTGATATCAATCAAGTTTGCAGATTACTTATGCAGTTTAAAAGTAGACATATATTATATGACATAAAACATATACAAGTAGAAAACTCCCCAAAATATGATTTATTACAGGACACATCTTAGCACAGAACACACTGATCATTTCGACTCTGTCCTGTACTCCTATAAACACAGCTAGAAATCTGCACAGATACAACATAAATATCTTCAGTATTTTAGTGTTCCTCCCCTCTTCTCCTCCGTCCAGTACTGTACTGAACTAAACTTTTAAAACGAGGCCGTTAAAATCTACACACATACAAATAGCTTCAGTATTCTAGTGTTCCCCATCTCCTCTCCTTCTTCCCTCCCTCCCTCTCTCCCATCTTTCCTGGCAAAGAGGATTAATAGTAATGTGAGGAGCATCAGCGTGACACACACACAAGCACACTGTGTCCCAACGGCCGTGTTAGGGCACCGGAATCTAACATCCATGACGTAACCGTGGTGACCTACTTACTGTCATAAACTCTAAACTCCACCAACGGACACAAACAAGCCGCCGGGCGGCAGAGTCCTGAGTACAACACATAAACACACACTAAGCTACTACACACTCTCACACTCTAGTCAGTAATCACATAATGGGTGAGAGGCTTTTGCTCCTCAACATTTTGCAGAAAACTTTTGGGTTCAGTTTATATAATAGTGTAGCTACAGTGCATCATCTGTCTCTTGATAAACTAATATGCCTAACACAGTTATAATATAGTACACTAGGCCCAGGCTTCCTGTTATGTAAATATCACATACCCCAATCATCATGGGATAATAAACTAATTTGGCAATAGTATAAAGCTTGTCTCTAAATAGATTAATTGAACCCTTTACTGCAGTGGGCTAAATCAGGGTCACACAGAGTGTTTCTTTTCTTGAAAAGAAAGTATACAACTCACACACATGGTTATGGGCTTAAAAAGAAGATATCTAAACCATGTCAGATTTAGAGTTGAAATGTATTACATTTTGAGTTTGCATCTCAATATTACACTTTATATACATCACAGAAGCCTGAAATATAACAAAACCGTTTGACATAGGATTTTCGGCTGCTTAAAAAAATTAATTGTTTACGAATTATGAAATTATGCAAAAAAATGAATAACATTCCACCCATGAGGCCACTAGGTCATTTGACTGCAGGAAAGCTAATGCAGTTAATTCATACATCTTACAAGGTTACATAATATATACTACAGTAGGCTTAGGCTATCTGTTATGGAAATATCCACATAATCCATCTCATGAGAGAATAAACTAATTTGTCTCAGTTTATACAACACTGCATCAGCTATTATATAAAGGTGTGTCTCTTTATAAAGAAATACATCTACAGAATGAGAATGTCCACTGAGCCCCATAATCATGAGTTATTACTGTAGACTCATTGGTCTCAGGTCAGGTTATGTAACACCATAGAAGCTATGCTGTACAAGGTATGTCTCTTGATAAAAACGAATGTCTAGTAAAGTCATATATATCTATACATACTTATACACACACCCCCCATATACTGTACAGTATATACACCACATATATATATTTATTTATATATATATATTTATTTATTTTACCCCGTTACATCATGATTAGATTTTTTGTAAACGATCGTCAAGTTACACTAGCTCTGAAACAGTAATGGCTTTTATGTGACCGACTGGGATCCGTCCCAGAATGCACCCCACCACGGCAACAAATGATATAACAGCTTGGAAGAAGAAAACGCCTCTAGAGGAATTTGAGTAGGTTGGCACCTCAGTTACATACTGTCACTGTAAGAAATAGCACACGCGCTCAGTTTCACTGGAATGTCAGGAACAAGATGATATTTCACAGTATGGTTACGTGATCAACATTATAATTAGTCTATCTATTAGCAATTATGAGTAAGTTATCAATAAATTACGTACAATAATATCAATCAAACGTTCCCAAGTGCTATCTACAAGTCACTTTGATGTGGTGGTAATATTTCACAGTATTCTTACATGATGAGAATATCAGTGACTATGATTAACTAGTATTTATAGGTTCCATTATTAATAATAAATCACTTGAAATAATATAATGAAACACTCCAAGTGCCATTCACAAGTTAATACACCATGATATTTATAGTAAATCTATTGGGAATATGGTAATATATACCCTAAAAGGTGTATTACATATTACATTCTATAACAAGCCTTGAATATAATTACAATAATGAAATCATTGCATAATAAGCAAATCATTAACCATTCATTTCCTCTAAACAAGAATAACAATCACTCAGTCTTCCTCCATCTTGTATCAGTGAATCAATAGATATAGTATAGATCTTAAGACTTAATGGTATTCTGTGAATAAGTTCAGGAATACAGACACCCTATTGTTGGTGATTAGTTACCAGAGAGCTATGGGCTCTATCCTAGCTTATACATTTCCCCTCTGGCTGGGCTTACAGATGTTGCCACGGCAGCCAGTCAGTCATAGCAAGGCTGTGTCCCAAATGGTACCCTATTCCCTGTATAGTCCATATGGTTCTGGTCAAAGGTTGTGCACTATATAGGGAATAGAGGGCCATTTGGGACATACTCAAGGTGACATTCCGTCGAGATCCGCAGTGCTTTGTGTATGTAAAGTATAGATAGACTCTACCGCTTCACTTGCCTTCTCGCTCCCTCTTTCCCCCCATCCCTCCCCCTCTCTTTTCTTTCTTTTTTTCAACCTTTTTTTTTTCAAAAGCTGTAGTATGCAGAAGCTTGCGAAAGCAATTCAATGGAAAAGTAGGTCATTAGGGAGGGGCAGAGAGGAGGATGAGGGTTGAGGGAAGAGAAGGGGAATTCAGAGTGAGGAGTGGAGAGAGAGGGAGGGAAGGAAGGAGGGAGGGAGGGAGGTTACGTCACATGCCTCTGCAGTGTAAACTTGGACAAATTCATCAAAAGCAGCTCTCACACACGCTCGCTCTCACACACGCACACACGCGCACACACACACACACACACACACACACACACACACACACACACACACACACACACACACACACACACACACACACACACACACACACACACACACACACACACACACACACACACACACACACACACACACACACACAGGTTGAAGCTGGTCGGTAGAACAATACAGAAGACCAGTGACTCAACCCCTATTACACATACAGCCTCCTCACATTGTACATAGACAAATCACTATGGGTAGAACTCACACACAATGGGTGTTTTTTTAACCTAATGCGAGAGGTCACAGACCTTGTTGACTTCCTGCTATTGTTACTGACGTAACTTCAGCTGAAGTAAAAGCAAAACGTGGGAGACTTTGATGTTCACACTGATACCATCTGATAAGCTCGTGCACGTTTCCGTTTTGATTCGTCTTGAATGAAAGAAATTTGAGAGGTTTGAGGCTAGGGGCAAAAGGCTGTAAGGAGTGCCACCATTTTGGTGCAAAGATGTGTCATCATTGTAGAACAGGCAGGTTGATGTTTATTGTCATGAGTCTTGTCCTGGAGGCAGAACTGAGCTATTGCAAAGTCAAAATTGTCTGTATAGTAAAAATTAATGAAAACAAAAAAATGCTTTTTGGTCTTAATTTAAGGTTAGAGTTAGGCATTAGGGTGAAGTGTGGTTAAGGTTAGGTTTAAAATCAGATTTTTTTGCTGTGCCAGCTAGTGACCATTCTGCAAAGCTGCCTCCAGAACAAGATTCATGACAAAAAACACTAACCCGTGTAGAACAGCCACAGGTGGGATTTGAAATGTTTGCCATGACCAGTAGCAGGAAATTAGGTAACAGGCTTACCACTGTCCCGCCCTGTTACCCTGGGATACGCAGCACTAGAACACTGTTTTCTTTCATCAAGAAATATTATATTCTGCTATTTTTATACTTTCACTCACACACAGGTGTACAGTAGCCTATAATATAGCATTAGTGCCTCTGGTGTGGTTTCTGGGCTCCCGGTCTACCCAACTTCCTGTCTGGAAATACAGTTTAATACTATAGAGCACAGTGCAGCTCTGACTGTAGGTTTTGTTTGTTTGTGTGTGTGTGTGTGTGTGTGTGTGTGTCTGTGTTTGTGTGTGTGTGTGTGTCTGTGTGTGTGTGTGTGTGTGTGTGTGTGTGTGTGTGTGTGTGTGTGTGTGTGTGTGTGTGTGTGTGACTGCAGAGTATAGTGGTCCGCCCCTGGGCGAAGCGAAGCCAGAGGTCTGGGTTTGAGCCTGTGGTGAACAACACAACCCAGAGTTACATAACCACCACTCTGATGCTGGATGTAGGTCAGAGAGGAGGGCGGGATGGAGGGATGGAATGAGGAGGGAGGGAGGCAGTGAGGAAAAACACAGAGTGCAGGGAGGGTGTGTGTTAACACTGTATGTTGGTGAGTGAGTGAGTATGGAGGGGGTGAGGGAGTTAGTGAGTGAATATGGAGGGGGTGAGGGAGTTCGTGAGTGAGTATGGAGGGGGTGAGGGAGTTAGTGAGTGAATATGGAGGGGGTGAGGGAGTTAGTGAGTGCGTGTGCATTTGTGTTTGTCTGTCTCCATTTGGGTTTCTACATGTTGTATGGGTGTGACTCGATGCAGGAAAGTAAATTAATCACAAGTAAATGCTGTACTCTATCATGCTGTACTCACTGTTCTATCCCTCTCATATTTCCCTCCTTCTAATCTAAACCAAAGCATGTTCTCTCAAATCAACAATCTTTGCCACTGCCCCATCTTACATGGTACAGGGGTGTATGTTACTCAATAGTTACTTATTTCCAGAACCAACTGTTTCCACTCTCATCTGACTGTCAGGTCATCAGGCTGTCAGGTCATCAGGCTGTCAGGTCATCAGGCTGTTAGATCATCAGGCTGTCAGGTCATCAAGCTGTCAGATCATCAGGCTGTCAGGTCATCAAGCTGTCAGATCATCAGGCTGTCAGGTCATCAATCAATCAAATGTATTTATAAAGCCCTTTCTGTATCAGCAGATGTCACAAAGTGCTTCTACAGAAACCCAGCCTAAAACCCCAAAGAGCAAGCAATGCAGATGTAGAAGACTCCCTAGAAAGGCAGGAACCTAGGAATAAACCTAGAGAGGAACCAGGCTCTGAGGGGTGGCCAGTCCTCTTCTGGCTGTGCTGGGTGGAGATCATAAGAGTACATGGCCAATTAAGGCCAGATTGTTCTTGAAGATGTTCAAACGTTCATAAATGACCAGCAGTGTCAAATAATAACCACAGTGGTTATAGAGGGTGCAACAGGTCAGCACCTCAGGAGTAAATGTCAGTTGGCTTTTCATAGCTGAGCATTCAGAGGTCGAGACAGCAGGTGCGGTAGAGAGGGAGGGAGAGAGGGAGGGTGGGAGAGAGAGAGGGATAGAGAGAGAGGGAAAGGGAGCAGGAAGGTTGAAAACAGCAGGTCTGGGACAAGGTAGCACGTCCGGTGAACAGGTCAGGGTTCCATAGCCACAGGCAAACCAGCAGAAACCTGGTCAGCAGCACGACCAGGTGGACTGGGGACAGGGACAGCCAAGAGTTGTCAGGCCAGGTAGTCCTGAGGCATGGTCCTAGGGCTCAGGTCCTCCAGGAGGGGAGAGAGAGAGATCGAGAGAGATGGGAGAATTAGAGGGAGCATAATTAAGTTCATACAGGACACCAGATAAGACAGCAGAATTACACCAGATAGGACAGACTGACCCTAGCCTCCCGGCACAGACTATTGCAGCATAGATACTGGAGGCTGAGACAGGGGTGGGTCGGGGGACACTGTGGCCCCGTCCGACGATGGTCATGTTGCTAGTCATTTCCTCCTGGGTACTAATGGTCCTACTGGTCAGAGAGAGGAACATGTCAACATGACTCAATTATTGTAGTGCAAATACTTTACAGTGAGAGGAGAGGAACACTGGGGAACTGTATTGTATACTGAGTTAGAACAAGCTAATTCATTTGTAGAACCATTACTTGCTTGCAAACTTTCAACTTGTATACATTTTATGAATTACAACAAGTGAATGCATCCCGATACCCTTGCTTGCTTAGTTTCACATCCTGTTAATTTCCAGTCTACTAACTTTGGTAAAAGCTTTATTTTCTAATTGTAGCCTATAAGCTTCAGTATTGAAACATCAGGTCTTGGTCCAAAGTAGTGCAGTGTAAAGGGAATAGGGTGCCATTTGGGACACAGCCTTGGTGTAGTGTAGATGTGGGTCAGGGAGGGTTGGGCTTGTTGTTGTGTAGAAATATAGGTATGCCTCTCCAACATGCTTGACTACATGCCTGACTGCTGAGAAGTTCAGCTTAGCCCTGTCCTGCCTAGCACCACCCATTCCCCCAATTTGTTTTCTGTAAGAATTAGGTCAGTTGGCTAGACTCTCAGAAAAAAAGAGGCTATCTAGAACCTAAAAGGGTTCTTTGGCTGTCCCCATAGGAGAACCCTTTGAAGAACCCTTTTTGGTTCCAGGTAGAACCCTTTTGGTTCCATGTAGAAGCCTTTACACAGAGGGTTCTACCTGGAACCAAAAAGGGTTCTCCTATGGGGACAGCCGAAGAACCCTTTTGGAACCCTTTTTTCTAAGAGTGTAGGTGTGTTTGTGGGGGGGGGTGTTTGCGTAAGTAGATTTGAGGCTTAATACACAAGCTGTTTTCATAACAGAACCAATACAGATAGAAAGGAGAAGAGAGAGAGCGACAAAGAGAGAGAATGAAGGAAACTAAGGGAGAGAGGGAGATGGAGAGGGAAAGAGAGAGAGGTAGAGGTAGGTATAGGTATAGGTAGAGAGGTAGAGGTAGGTAGAAAGAGAGAGAGAGATAGGGTGTGAGAGAGAGGGGGAGAGAGGGAGAGGTATAGAGAGAGAGATAGGGAGAGAGAGAGGTAGAGGGAGAGAGTGAGAGAGGTAGAGGGAGAGAGAGAGATGTAGAGGAAGAGAGAGGTAGAGGTAGAGAGAGATAGTGTCTCATAAAAGCATTAAGGAGGGTAAGGCCTTGGGGGAGGGAATGTAGGTCAAGTGCTCAGGTGAAGTGCTCAGTGGAATGTAGGTCAATCTTGGCCCTTCGTACACACACACACACACACACACACACACACACAACACTCAGACACACACACACACTCAGACACACACACACACACACAACACACACGCACACTCAGACACACACAAACAACACACACGCACACTCAGACACACACACACGCACACTCACACAAACTCACAAAACCCCTTCAGAGCCTCACTTGACCTTACTGTCGACAGATCTCCATGGCTGCCTATTACATTAAGGGGAAGAATGGAGGAAGAGGGGGAGAAAAAGAGGGAGGAGAGGGGAGGAGGGGGGAGGGAAGAAAGACCTTAACCAGGCAACCCTTATCAGGCCATTCGTTTTATTGGAGATGGAGAGGCAATAACATACTGTGACATGATCTGGAAACACTCAAACAAGCAAGCCAGACTAAAAAGCATTTTGACTCTAACACTTTCAACTTAATGTGGGAGTGGGATCAAAAAAGGGCACAGCGGGTGGCAGAGCCAGAGACTGAGAAGAAATAGAACTAGGGGGATAGGAAGTAGGCAACTGTGCTAACTACTGGGCTGTGTGTGTGTGTGTGTGTGTGTGTGTGTGTGTGTGTGTGTGTGTGTGTGTGTGTGTGTGTGTGTGTGTGTGTGTGTGTGTGTGTGTAGTATGTCATGGAGAGGCACTAACACCATCCTAGGTATGTTGGCATTTACAGATCCAACACATGATACACACAATGTGCCCACTCCATGCCTACTGCCTCTAGGACTGCTGCCAATAAACGGTATGTTCTACAACACTGTCACTACAGCAGGAAAGTGTTTAGAGAATGACCCAGTTATCTCATTCCAACCATTTATTTGTGTTTTTACGTTCTTAGAACATTTTACTCATTATATGTTTGTACAATATCCGTTGGCCTATACCAGGGTTCTTCAACCCTGTTCCTGGAGAGCTACTCTCTTGTAGGTTTTCGTTCCAACCCCAGTTGTAACTAACCTGATTCAGCTTATCAACCAACCAATTATTAGAATCAGGTGCGCTAGATTAGGGTTGGAGTGAAAACCTACAGGAGGGTAGCTCTCCAGGAACAGGGTTGGAGAGCCCTGGCGTACACACTGAGTGTACAAAACATTAAGAACACCTTCCTAATATTGAGTTGCACCGCCCCACTTATGCCTTCAGAACAGCCTCAATTTGTCAGGGCATGGACTCTCTAAGGCGGCGAAAGCGTTCCACAGGGATGCTGGCCCTTGGCCCATGTTTACTCCAATGCATCCCACAGTTGTATCAATTTGGCTGGATGTCCTTTGGGTGGTGGACCATTCTTGATACACACAGGAAACTGTTGAGCGTGAAAAACCCAGCAGCGTTGCAGTTCTTGACACAAACCGGTGCGCCTGGCACCTACTACCATATCACGTTCAATGGCACTTAAATATTTTGTCTTGACCATTCACCCTCTGGATGGCACACATGCACAATCCATGTCTCAATTGCCTTCTTTAACCCATCTCCTCCCCTTCATCGACACTGATTGAAGTGGATTTAACAGGGTACATCAATAAGGCATCATAGCTTTCACCTGGATTCACCTGGTCGGTCTATGTTCTTAATGTTTTGTACAGTCAGTGTATACGCCTATATGACTCAATCTACTGTATATTGTCTATAGTAATCCACATATCTGCTGTAGTTATGTGTTATAACATTTTAATGTGTATATATTAATGTGTATTTAGGTCTGTAATGTATTGTATTTCCATTGACCTACAGTATATACAGTATATTTGTATGTACAGTAACAGCATGACCCCGTTCCAATATCTACACTAGCATACTACTTAGAATGAAGCAATGTATTGGGCATGCCGCTGCATGCATTCTAAGTGGCATGCTAGTGTGAAAACAGGAACGTACTGTAGCTTATGAAATGTAAGCATGTTAACCCTTGCAAGGCTGCCGGTCCAGAAAGTATCCCAAGCCGTGTCCTCAGAGCATGTGCAGACCAGCTGGCTGGAGTGTTTACGGACATATTCAATCTCTCCCTATCCCAAACGGTTGTCCCCACTTGCTTCAAGATGTCCACCATTGTTCCTGTACCCAAGAAAGCGAAGGTAACTGAACTAAATGACTATCGTCCCGTAGTGCTCACTTCTGTCATCATGAAGTGCTTTGAGAGGCTAGTTAAGGATCATATCACCTCCACATTACCCGACACCCTAGACCCACTACAATTTGCATACCTTTTCATAGATTACAGCTCAGCGTTCAACACCATAGTCCCCTCCAAGCTCATCATTAAGCTCGGGGCCCTGGGTCTGAACCCCGCCCTATTCAACTGGGTCCTGGACTTCCAGGTGGTGAAGGTAGGCAACAACACCTCTGCTACGCTGATCCTCAACACGGGGGCCCCACAAGGGTGCGTACTCAGCCCCCTCCTGTACTCCCTGTTCACCCATGACTGCGTGGCCACGCACGTCTCCAACTCAATCATCAAGTTTGTAGATGACATAACAGTGGTAGGCCTGATTACCACAACGACGAGACAGCCTACAGCAGGGTTCTTCAATTCCGGTCCTGGAGGGCCGAAACACCTCTGTTTTTCATCCTCTCCTTCTAATCAGGGGCTAATTCAGACCTGGGACACCAGGTGAGTGCAATTAACTACCAGGTAGAAATAAAAAACAGAAGTGTTTCGGCCCTCCAGGACAGGAATTGAAGAACCCTGGCCTACAGGGAGGAGGTGAGGGCCAGGAAAATAACCTTTCCCTCAACGTAAACAAAACTCAAAGAACTGAACAGGGATTTCAGGAGACCGCAGAGAGAGCACGCCCCCTATCCACATCGACGGGGCCGCAGTGGAGAGGGTGAAAAGCTTCAAGTTCCTCGCCATGCACATTACTGACAACCTGAAATGATCCATCCACACAGACAGTGTGGTGAAGAAGGCGCAACAGCTCCTCTTCAACTTCAGGTTGAAGAAATTCGGTTTGGCCCCTAGGACCCTCACAAACTTCTACAGATGCACCATTGAGAGCATCCTGTCGGGCTATATCACCGCCTGGTATGGCAATTTCACAGTCCGCAACCGCAGGGCTCTCCAGAGGGTGGTGCGGTCAGCCCAACGTATAACCAGGGGCACACTGCCTGCCCTCCAGGACATCTACAGCAGTGGTTCCCAAACTGTGGGGGTCCCCCCAAACTCATTCCGGCTTTCAACTTATTCTTGAAAGTTGTAATAGTAGAATGTACAAGGTGCAATTTCGAAATTGGGTAGCGCATAATCAGTTTTCCTCTTGTTATGTCAGTCATTGCATACCTTAGAGAGCGATTTAAAATTTGTCAGAAATGTCCAGATCAACTAGCCCATGTCAGCTAACGTGTTTTAGCTAGGTTTTTTAGCCCATAGATTTTGTTGTAATGTTTGAGTTACTCAAATACCACATGAATACACATTAACCTCTACGGGATCGGTGTCCCGTATACGGGACGGTTGAGCTAACGTGCGCTAATGTGATTAGCATGACTGTTGTAAGTAACAGCAAACTTTCCAGGACATAGACATGTCTTATATGGGCAGAAAGCTTAAATTCTTGTTAATCTAACTGCTATTACAGTGAAGAAATACCATGCTATTGTTTGAGGAGAGTGCACAACAACAAAATACTTATCACGGCAACTGGTTTGATACATTCACCTCTGAGGGTAAATAATGTACTTACATTCAGTAATCTTGCTCTGATTTGTCATCCTAAGGGTCCCAGAGATAAAATGTAGCATAGTTTTGTTTGATAAAATCCATTTTTATATTCAAATGTAGGAACTGAGTTCTACAATTTGAACCCCTGCTGTCTCTGGCTCCACACCCACCCCACCCGGCCATCTAGATGTGTGAAAGTTAGTGTATAAGCTAATGATCCATCATGTATGACATTCCTGGGAGTGTGTAAACTTACATTTTGTATTACCATATCATTTTTGTATGTTCTCTATAGTTATGTACTTGAAAATGTATCAATTGACCAATTCGGTACATTTGGGCAGACTTGACACAAAATAGTCCAGTATTGCAACGCTTCACTGGATCAATCTGAAACTTTGCACACACACTGGTGCCATCTAGTGGTCAAAATCTAAATAGCACCTAAACTGCAATATTATATTGTGGCCTTTCTCTTGCATTTCAAAGATGATGGAACAAAAAAATGAATAGAAAACGCATGTTTTTTTGTTTGTATTATCTTTTACCAGATCTAATGTGTTATATTCTCCTACATTAATTTCACATTTCCACAAACTTCAAAGTGTTTCCTTTCAAATGCTATCAAGAATATATATATATATCCTTGCTTCAGGTCCTGAGCTACAGGCAGCTAGATTTGGGTATGTCATTTTAGGCGAAAATGAAAAAAAAGGGTCCGATCCTTAAGAGGTTAAACATGGCAAAATAGAATTGCAAGAAAATGAGCTTTTAAATGGGAAAATAAATTCTCCACCCATGACAAAATGTGTAGAATTGCAGGAAATAAGCTTTAAACCGTGTTGTTCCCCAATGCTGGAAGGGGGGCCTGAGTGAAAAAGTTTGGGAACCCCCGATCTACAGCACCCGTTGTTACAGGAAGGCCAAGAAGATCATCAAGGACCTCAGTTCACCCCGCTACCATCTAGAAGGCGGAGACAATACAGGTGCATCAAAGCTGGGAGAGAGAAACTGAAAAACAGCTATCTCCAGGCCATCAGACTGTTAAATAGTCACCACTAGCCGGCCTCCGCCCAATACTGAACCTGCCCTGAACTTAGTCAGCTACCACCCAGTACTCCACCCTGCACCTTAGAGTCTGCTGCCCTATGTACATACAGTGCATTCGGAAAGTATTCAGACCCCTTCACTTTCCACATTTTGTTACGTAACAGCCTTATTCTAAAATGGATTAAATATTTATTTTTTCTCATCAATTTACACACAGTACCCCATAATGACAAAGTGAAAACTGGTTTTAAGAAATTTTTGCAATTGTATTAAAAATACAAAACAGAAATACATGATTTACATAAGTATTCAAACCCTTTGCTATGAGACTCGAAATTTAGTTCAGGTGCATCCTGTTTCCATTGATCATCCTTGAGATGTTTCTACAACTTGATTGGAGTCCAACTGTGGTAAATTCAATTGATTGGACATGATTTGGAAAGGCACACACCTGTCTATATAAGGTCCCACAGTTGGCAGTGCATGTCAGAGCAAAAACCATGCTATGAGGTTGAAGGAATTGTCCGTAGAGCTCTGAGACAGGATTGTGTCGAGGCACAGATCTGGGGACGTGTAACAAAAAATGTCTGCAGCATTGAAGGTCCGCAAGAACACAGTGGCCTCCATCATTCGTAAAATGGAAGTTTGGAACCACCAATACTCTTTATCTTGGCCAGGTCGCAGTTGTAAATGAGAACTTGTTCTCAACTGGCTTACCTGGTTAAATAAAGGTAAAAAAATAAATAAAAAAAACTCTTCCTAGAGCTGGCCGCCCGGCCAAACTGAGCAAATGGGGGGAGAAGGGCCTTGGTCAGGGAGATGACCAAGAACCCGATGGTCACTCTGAGAGAGCTCCAGAGTTCCTCTGTGGAGATGGGAGAACCTTCCAGAAGGACAACCACCTCTGCAGCACTCCACCAATCAGACCATTATGGTAGAGTGGCCAGACGGAAGCCACTCCTCCGTAAAAAGCACACCTTCTGAACACTTTCCCAATGCACTGGTAAAGAAAGTATTCACACCCCATGATCTTTTCCACATTTAAAATGGATTAAATAGAAAATTTTTGTCACTGGCCCAAACACAATACCCCATAAGTGGAATTATGTTTTTCGAAATGTTTACAAATGAATTACAAATTAAAAGCTGAAATGTCTTGAGTCAATAAGTATTCAACCCCTTTGTTATGGCAAGCCGAAATAAGTTCAGGAGTAAACATTTGCTTAACAAGTCACATAATAAGTTAAGTTACATAATAAGTTGGATCAACAACATTGTAGTTACTCCACAATACTAACCTAATTTACAGAGTGAAAAGAAGGAAGCCTTTACATAATACAAATATTTCAAAACCTGCATCCTGTTTGCAAAAAGGCACTTGAGTAATACTGTAAAAGAATTGTCAAAGCAATTCCCTTTTTGTCCTGAATACAAAGTGTTGTGTTTGGGGCAAATCCAATATCAAATCTAATCTAATTTAATTGGACACATACACGTGTTTAGCAGATGTTATTGCGGGTGTAGGCCCTCCTGTAGCTCAGTTGGTAGAGCATGGCGCTTGCAATGCCAGGGTTGTGGGTTCAATTCCCACGGGGGGCCAGTATGAAAAATGTATACACTCACTAACTGTAAGTCGCTCTGGATAAGAGCGTCTGCTAAATTACTTAAATGTGTAGCAAAATGCTTGTGCTTCTAGCTCCAACAGTACAGTAATATCTAACAATTTCCCAACATACAGTGGGGAGAACTGGCCCCATCCATCCTCCCCTCAATACGGTGCAGTCGTCCTGTCCCCTTTGCAGAAAAGCATCCCTAAAGAATGATGTTTCCACCTCCATGCTTCACGGTTAGGATGGTGTTCTTGGGGCTGTACTCATCCTTCTTCTTCCTCCAAACACGGCGAGTGGAGTTTAGACCAAAAAGCTCTATTTTTGTCACATCAGACCACATGACCTTCTCCCATTCCTCCTCTGGATCATCCAGATGGTCATTGGCAAACTTCAGACGGGCCTGGACATGCGCTGACTTGAGCAGGGGGACCTTGCGTGTGTGCAGGATTTTCATCCATGGCGGCGTAGTGTGTTACTAATGGTTTTCTTCAGGTCATTGACCAGGTCCTGCCGTGTAGTTCTGGGCTGATCCCTCACCTTCCTCATGATCATTGATGCCCCACGAGGTGAGATCTTGCATGGAGCCCCAGACCGAGGGTGATTGATCGTCATCTTGAAATTCTTCCATTTTCTAATAATTGCGCCAACAGTTGTTGCCTTCTCACCAAGCTGCTTGCCTATTGTCCTGTAGCCCATGCCAGCCTTGTGCAGGTCTACAATTTTATCCCTGATGTCCTTACACAGCTCTCTGGTCTTGGCCATTGTGGAGAGGTTGGAGTCTGTTTGATTGAGTGTGTGGACAGGTGTCTTTTATACAGGTAACGAGTTCAAACAGGTGCAGTTAATACAGGTAATGAGTGGAGAACAGGAGGGCTTCTTAAAGAAAAACTAACAGGTCTGTGAGAGCCGGAATTCTTACTGGTTGGTAGGTGATCAAATACTTATGTCATGCAATAAAATGCAAATTAATTACTTAAAAATCATACAATGTGATTTTCTGGATTTTTGTTTAAGATTCCGTCTCTCACAGTTGAAGTGTACCTATGATAAAAATGACAGACCTCTACATGCTTTGTAAGTAGGAAAACCTGCAAATTCGGCAGTGTATCAAATACTTGTTCTCCCCACTGTATACCCAATACACACAAATCTAAGTAAGGAATGAATTAAGAATATATACATACAGTGGGGAGAACAAGTATTTGATACACTGCCGATTTTGCAGGTTTTCCTACTTACAAAGCATGTAGAGGTCTGTAATTTTTATCATAGGTACACTTCAACTGTGTGAGACGGAATCTAAAACAAAAATCCAGAAAATCACATTGTATGATGTCCTTGATGATCTTTTTGGCCTTCCTGTGATATTGGGTGCTGTAGGTGTCCTGGAGGGCGGGTAGTTTGCCCCCGGTAATGCGTTGGGCAGACCGCACCACCTCTGGAGAGCCTTGTGGTTGCAGGCGGTGCAGTTGCCGTACCAGGCGGTGATACAGCCCAACAGGATGCTCTCAATTGTGCATCTGTAAAAGTGTGTGAGGGTTGTAGGTGCCAAGCCAAATTTCTTTAGCCTCCTGAGGTTGAAGAGGCTCTGTTGCGCCTTCTTCACCACACTTTCTGTGTGGGTGGTCCATTTTAGTTTGTCAGTGATGTGTACGCCAAGGAACTTGAAGCTTTTGTGGCAACACATTACTGAGTATCATTCTCCATACACTACATTAACAAAAGTATGTGGACACCTGCTCGTCGAACATCTCATTCCAAAATCATGAGCATTAATATGGAGTTGGTCCACCCTTTGCTGCTATAACAGCCTCCACTCTTCTGGGAAGGCTTTCCACTAGATGTTGAAACATTGCTGCGGGGACTTGCTTCCATTCAGCCACAAGAGCAATAGTGAGGTCGGGCACTGATGTTGGGCAATTAGGCCTGGCTCGCAGTCAGCGTTCCAATTCATCCCAAAGGTGTTCGATGGGGTTGAGGTCAGGGCTCTGTGCAGGCCAGTCAAGTTCTTCCACACCGATCTCAACAAACCATTTCTGTATGGACCTCGCTTTGTGCACAGGGGGCATTGTCATGCTCAAACAGGAAAATGCCTTCCCCAAACTGTTGCCACAAAGTTGGAAGCACAGAATCATCTAAAATGTCATTGTATGCTGTAGCGTAAAGATTTCCCTTCACTGGAACTAAGGGGCCTAGCCCGAACTATGAAAAACAGCCCCAGACCATTATTGCTCCTCCACCAAACTTTACATTTGGCACTGTGCATTCGGGCAGGTAGCGTTCTCCTGGCATCCGCCAATCCCAGATTCGTCCATCTGACTGCCAGATGGTGAAGCGTGATTCATCACTCCAGAGAACGCATTTCCACTGCTCCAGAGTCCAATGGCGGCGAGCTTTACACCACTCCAGCTGATGCTTGGCATTGTGCATTGTGATCTTAGGCTTGTGTGCGGCTGCTCGGCCATGGAAACCCATTTCATGAAGCTCCCGACTAACAGTTCTTGTGCTGACGTTGCTTCCAGGGCTGTTTGGAACTCGGCAGTTAGTGTTGCAACCGAGGACAGATGATTTTTACACGCTACGTGCTTCAGCACTCGGCGGTCCTGTTCTGTGAGGTTGTGTGGCCTACCACTTCGCAGCTGAGCTGTTGTTGCTCCTAGACATTTTCACTTCACAATGACAACACTTACAGTTGACCGGAGCAGCTCTAGCAGGGCAGAAATGTGACGAACTGACTTGTTGGAAAGGTGGCATCCTATGGCGGTGCAACGTTGAAAGTCACTGAGCTCTTCAGTAGGCCATTCTACTGCCAATGTTTGTCTATGCAGATTGCATGGCTGTGTGCTCGGTTTTATACACTGTCAGCGACAGGTGTGGCTGAAATAGCCTAATCCACTAATTTGAAGGGGCGTCCACATAATTTTGGTGATGTAGTGTAGTTTCAAGAATAGTGGTGGCTGCACCATGTTATGGGTATGCTTGTAATCGTTAAGGACTGGGAAGTTTTTCTGGATAAAAAAAATTACGGAATGGAGGTAAGCACAGGCAAAATCCTAGGGCAAAACCTAGATCTGTCTGCTTTCCACCAGACACTGGGAGAAGAATTCACCTTTCAGTAGGACAATAACCTAAAACACAAGACAATTTACATTTTAGTCATTTAGCAGACGCTCTTATCCAGAGCGACTTACAGTTAGTGAGTGCATACATAATTTTTTTATTTTTCATACTGGCCCCCAGTGGGAAACGAACCCACAACCCTGGCGTTGCAAACGCCATGCTCTACCAACTGAGCTACATCCCTGCCGGCCATTCCCTCCCCTACCCTGAACGACGCTGGGCCAATTGTGCGCCGCCCAATGGGTCTCCCGGTCGCGGCCGGCTACGACAGAACCTGGATTCGAACCAGGATCTCTAGAAGACAGTGAATGTTCCTGAGTGGCCAGGTTACAGTTTTGACTTAAATCTGCATTGAAAATCTATGGCAAGACCTGAAAATGGTTGTCTAGCAATGATCAACAACCAATTTGACAGAGCTTGAAGAATTCTGAAAATAATAAATGGGCAAATATTGTACAATACAGGTGTGGAAAGCTCTTAGAGACTTACCCAGAAAGACTCACAGCTGTAATAGCTGCCAAAGGTAATTCTAACATGTATTGACTCAAGGGTTGAATACTTATCTAATCAAGATACAGTATATTAGTGTTATTTTTCATATTCCATTTTACAAATCTTAGAATTTGTCTTCGACTTTGACAGAGTATTTTGTGTAAATCATTGATGAAAAATTACAATTAAATCCATTTTAATCCCACTTTGTAAAAGTAAAGGGGTGTGAATACTTTCTGAAGACACTGTAGTCATTAAACACTGGTCACTTAATAATGTTTACATACTGATTTACCCACTTCATATATATATATACTGTATTCTAGTGAAGGCTCATCCTATATAACTAATGCTGTACAGACATTTTCTATTCATATACTGTCCATACAGTCTATACACACCATCATACATTCCGGACTCTGACATTGCTCATTCTGATATTTCTTAATTTCTTAATTTCGATTTTTTTGATTTGTGTGTATTGTTTTGTATTGTTGGGTATTACTGCACTGTTGGAGCTAGAAACATTAGCATTTCGCTGCACTGGTGATAACATCTGCAAAATATGTGTAAGTGGCAAATAAAATTTGATTTGATTTGACTCCATCTATTAGCCAACAGTTGGTGCTAATAGTCATCTGTCTAAGTAGTGTCAGCCTGTTGACAGTGATGGACTCCATGAGGTTATGCAATGTTATCTCCAAAAGCCTAAGTACATGTAGGCCTTCAGTATATAGTACAGTATAAGTCAGCCTATTAGCCAGCAGAAGCTTATGTCTTATGAGTTGAAGTACTAGTACTAGGAGTAACCAGGGCCGGACTAACGCATTTGGGGCTCCGGGGCACCTACCTCCAGAGGGCCCCCCAACTCCTAAAACTTCCTGCATTTCAACACATTTTGTCATGAGACTGAGAGAAAATGTTGCCGTTTTGAAGCTTAATTTCCTGCTATTCTACACATTTTCCCATGAGGCTGAGAGAAAATGGTGCTGTTTTAAAGCTAATTTCCTGCTATTCAACACATTTTGCCATTGGGCAGAGTGAAAAATTTGCAGTTTTATAATGCTATTCTACAAATTTTGTCATGAGGCTGAGAGAAAAAGTTGCCATTTTAAAGCGAATTTCCTGCAACTCTACACATTTTGCCATTGCTTATGACGTGTTCATATGCTATCTGGGTGGCCCCCAACTATCAACAAAAAACCCTGCTTGCCCATTCGGTAATCCGGCCCTGGTAGTAACCAGCCAGCGTGTTGACAGTCAGTGATGGAATCCATGATGTGCACTGAATTCTCTAAAAGCCATTTGTATGTACAGAACAGGATAAGTCTCAACCTATTAGCCAGCAGTACACAGTATATTCCATGGTTAAGTAGTAGCCAGCCTGTTGACAGTCAGTGATGGACTATATTTGTATGCAGATTACAAGTCAACTTAATAGCCAGCAGTAGCTTATGTGTTATGTGTTGAAGTAGTAACCAGTGTGTTGACGGTCAGTGATGGACACCATGGTGGGTCTATAACCAGATTAGCTGTTTAGATTAGTCTCAGCCTTCTACGCCATCTGGCTATGTTACACCACACACACACACACACACACACACACACACACACACACACACACACACACACACACACACACACACACACACACACACACACACACACACACATACACACACACATCATGAAAATACACATCCACAGCCCACAACCACCCGCTGTTACGGGACATAACAGGCCATTACAACATAAATAAATGGGCAAATCCTCTGCTCTTGCCCCATATGTGCATCATGCAACTAAACAAGCGCACACACACACACACACACACACACACACCATCAGCAGCAGCAACTACATGTATCCAGCCACACATTCACCCAGGCATACACAGATGTACATGAAAGGGACACACACACACATAAACACACCACTCACTCACACACAGGCCTACAGACACGCATCGACAGACACATAGACAGAAACACGCACACGCACGCATGCACATAGACTGATCTCTGATTAAGACTGGTCCTGAGTTTTCAATAATGGTTGAATAAATGAGAGACATTTTAAGGTCTACTTTAAACACAGGTCTGGATCCCAAATGGCACTCTATTCCCTATACAGTGAGTATACAAAACATTAAGGACACCTTCTCTTTCCATGACATACAATGGATTTGGAAAGTATTCAGACCCCTTCCCTTTTTCCACATTTTGTTACATTACAGCCTTATTCTAAAATGGATTCAATTCATTTTTGTTCCTCATCAATCTTCACACGACAAAGTGAAAATGTTTGCACATTTATTAAAAATAAAAACCAGAAATAATTTATTTACATAAGTATTCAGACCCTTTGCTATGAGACTCGAAATTGAGCTCAGGTGCATCCTGTTTCCATTGATCATCCTTGAGATGTTTCTACAACTTGGAGTCCACCTGTGGTAAATTCAATTGATTGGACATGATTTTGAAATTTTGAAATTGTCTATATAAGGTCCCACAGTTGACAGTGAATGTCAGAGCAAAAACCAAGCAATGAGGTCGAAGGAATTGTCCGTAGGGGTCCGAGATAGGATTGTGTCGAGGCACAGATGTAGGGAAGGGTACCAAAAAATGTCTGCAGCATTGAAGGTCCCCAAGAACACAGTGGCCTCCATAATTCTTAAATGGAAGAAGTTTGGAACCACCAAGACTATTCCTAGAGCTGGCCGCCCGGTCAAACTGAGCAATCGGGAGAGAAGAATGGGAGAAACGTCATACCCAAGAAGACTCAAGGCTGTAATTGCTGCCAAAGCTGCTTCAACAAAGTACTGAGTAAAGGGTCTGATATTTCAGTTTTCTATTTGTAATAAATTTGCAAACATTTCTAAAAACCAGTTTTTCCTTTGTCATTATGGGGTATTGTGTGTAGATTGATGAGGGGAAAAAACTATGTAGTCCATTTTAGAATAAGGCTGTAACGTAACAAAATGTGGAGAAAGTCAAGGGGTCTGAATACTTTCCGAATGCACTGACCTGGTGAATCCAGGTGAAAGCTATGATCCTTTATTGATGTCACTTGTTAAATCCACTTCAAATCAGTGTAGATGAAGGGGAGGATACAGGTTAAAGAAGGATTTTTAAGCCTTGAGACAATTGAGACATGGACAGTGTATGTGTGCCATTCAGAGGGTGAATGGGCAAGACAAAATATTTAAGTGCCTTTGAACAGGGTATGGTAGTAGGTGCCAGGCACACAGGTTTGTGTCAACAACTGCAACGCTGCTGAGTTTTACACACTCAACAGTTTGCCGTGTGTATCAAGAATGGTCCACCACCCAAAGGACATACAGCCAACTTGACACAACTGTGGGAAGCATTGGAGTGAAAATGGGTCAGCATCCCTGTGGAACGCTTTCAACACCTTGTAGAGTCCATGCCCTGACGAATGGAGGCTGTCCTGAGGGCAAAAGGTGCATCTCAATATTAGGAAGGTGTTCCTAATGTTTGGTATACTTTTGACATTGGCCCTGGTAAAAAGTAGTGCACTATATTGGGAATAGGGTGCCATTTGAGACACAGCCCTGATCAGTGTGTTAGGGTCCTACTGGCTGGAATAGGTGACTCACGACTCTGGACCACAGCTGTCGGTCTGTCTCTATGGACGGAAATAGAGCACTGGGGCAGAAAGGCGTGTGTGTGTGATGGACACATACTCTCCCTGTAATCTAAGCAGCCTAACTGCGGTAGAGCAGGAATGTTCACTTGGAGCTAGAAGTGGGAAAGCCAGTCATTATGTCAGTGGGGCAGCCTGACACTGATCCACTTACAGGTAGTAAGGTAAAGTTACACAGTGGGAAAGATAAAGTAGGTTTTATAAACTGGGTGGTTCGAGCTCTGAATGTTGATTGGCTGACAGCCGTGGTATATCAGACCGTACACCACGGGTATGACAAAACATTAGTTTTTACTGCTCTAATTACGTTGGTAAGCAGTTTATGAGGTCGAAGGAATTGTTTGTAGATCTCCGAGACAGGATTGTGTCGAGGCACAGATCTGGGGAAGGGTACCAAAACATTTCTGCAGCATTGAAGGTCCCCAAGAACACAGTGGCCTCCATCATTCTTAAATGGAAGAAGTTTGGAACCCCCAAGACTCTTCCTAGAGCTGGCCGCCCGGCCAAACTGAGCAATCGGGGGAGAAGGGCCTTGGTCAGGGAGGTGCCAAGAACCCGATGGTCACTCTGACAGAGTCCCCGAGTTCCTCTGTGGAGATGGGAGAACCTTCCAGAAGGACAACCATCTCTGCAGCACTCCACCAATCAGGATTTTATGGTGGAGTGGCCAGACAGAAGCCACTCCTCAGTAAAAGGCACATGACAGCCCGCTTGGAGTTTGCCAAAAGGCCCCTAAAGACAGGATTCTCTGGTCTGATGAAACCAAGATTGAACTCTTTGGCCTGAATGCCAAGAGTCACGTGTGGAGGAAACCTGGCACCATCCCTACGGTGAAGCATGGTGGTGGCAGCATCATGCTGTGGGGATGTTGTTCAGCGGCAGGGACTGGGAGACTAGTCAGGATCAAGGCAAAGATGAACGGAGCAAAGTACATAGAGGTCCTTGATGAAAACCTGCTCCAGAGCGCTCAGGACCTCAGACTGGGGCGAAGGTTCACCTTCCAACAGGACAACGTCCCTAAGCACACAGCCAAGACAACACAGGAGCTGCTTCGGGACAAGTCTCTGAATGTCCTTGGGTGGCCCAGCCAGAGCCCGGACTTGAACCCGATCGAACATCTCTGGAGAGACCTGAAAATAGCTGTGCAGAAACGCTCCCCATCCAACCTGTCACGCCCTGACTCAGGGGACGCTTATATGTTGAGTCAGGGTGTGTATATTCCTTGTTGTGCTTTTTATATGTGTGGGATCTAGCATGTATAGATCTATGTTGGCCGGTGTGGTTCCCAATCAGAGGCAGCTGTCGCTCGTTGTCTCTGATTGGGGACCATAATTAGGCAGCCTATTGGCACTGTCTAGTTGTGGGATCTTGTTCCGGTTAAGGTATGTTGTGTGTGCTACCTTGGACTTCACGTTTCGTTTCGTTTATTGTTTTGTCGTGGTGTTTTTTCAGTTAAAATAAACATGTATGCATATCACGCTGCGCCTTGGTCTGACCCGTCCTTCAACGAACGTGACACAACCTGACAGAGCTTGAGAGGATCTGCAGAGAAAAATGGGAGAAACTCCCCAAATACAGCTGCGCCTTGGTCTGACCCGTCTTTCAACGAACGTGACAGAAGATCCCACCAAACAAGGACCAAGCAGCGTGCCGAGAAGGAGCAAACGCCTGGGACTCAACAGGAGGTTACATTAGTAGATGTCCTCCTCGGTTGGGGGAGAATTACGGAGGAGGAGGCCGTCCGTTATCGGAAGGCGATGAAGGAGGATGCCCAGCTAGGAGAGGAGAAACGGCGCCAACAGTACCGACGACAGAGACCCGAAAGGCAACCCCAAGAAAATGTTTGGTGGGGACACACGGTGTACACGACGAGGCAGCAGGAGGCCGTGAAAGGGCGGATCTGCAGGTTAGGAGAGGAGGCCACCATGTTACGGGGGCTGTTGGCTCAGAGGGAGCAGGAGTTATTCGGTCAGAGGGAGGCGCTACAGGAGGCTAAAAGGGAGATGGAAAAAGTAGAGGCACGGCGAGAGGAGCTGGTTAGGCAGCAGAAGGAGCGGGGGTTAATAAAGGAACCCAGTCCTGCTCCTCGCACCAAGAAAGTGGTGCGTGTCGCCAGTCCGGTCCGGCCCGTTCCTGCTCCCCGCACCAAGCCAGTGGTGCGTGTTCCCAGTCCGGCCCGGCCCGTTCCTGCTCCTCGCACCAAGATTGTGGTGCGCGCCGCCAGCCCGGCCCGGCCCGTTCCTGCTCCTCGCACCAAGTCAGTGGTGCGCGTTGCCAGCCCGGCCCGTCCCGTTCCTGCTCCTCGCACCAAGCCAGTGGTGCACGTCGCCAGTCCGGCCCGGCCCGTTCCTGCTCCTCGCACCAAGCCAGTGATGCGCGTCGCCAGCCCGGCCCGGCCCGTTCCTGCTCCCCGCACCAAGCCAGTGGTGCGCGTCGCCAGCCCGGCCCGGCCTGTTCCTGCTCCTCGCACCAAGCCTGTGGTGCGCGTCGCCAGCCCGGCCTGGCCCGTTCCTGCACCTCGCACCAAGTCAGTGGTGCGCGTCGCCAGCCCGGCCCGTTCCTGCTCCTCGCACCAAGTCAGTGGTGCGTGTTCCTAGTCCGGTCCGGCCCGTGCCTGCTCCTCGCACCAGATCAGTGGTGTGTTTGTCCAGTCCAGGTCGGAGTCCGCACCTTTGGGGGGGGGGGGGGGGGGGGTACTGTCACGCCCTGACTCAGGGGACGCTTATATGTTGAGTCAGGGTGTGTATATTCCTTGTTGTGCTTTTTCTATGTGTGGGATCTAGCATGTATAGATCTATGTTGGCCGGTGTGGTTCCCAATCAGAGGCAGCTGTCGCTCGTTGTCTCTGATTGGGGACCATACTTAGGCAGCCTATTGGCACTGTCTAGTTGTGGGATCTTGTTCCGGTTAAGGTATGTTGTGTGTGCTACCTTGGACTTCACGTTTCGTTTATTGTTTTGTCGTGGTGTTATTTCAGTTAAAATAAACATGTATGCATATCACGCTGCGCCTTGGTCTGACCCGTCCTTCAACGAACGTGACACAACCTGACAGAGCTTGAGAGGATCTGCAGAGAAAAATGGGAGAAACACCCCAAATACAGCTTGTAGCGTCATACCCAAGAAGACTCGAGGATGTAATCACTGCCAAAGGTGCTTCAACAAAGTACTGAGTAAAGGGTCTGAATACTTACGTAAATGTTATATTTCAGTTTTTAATTTTTTATAAATTAGCAAAAATGTCTAAAAACCAGTTATTGCTTTGTCATTATGGGGTATTGTGTGTAGATTGATGAAGGAAACAAACAATTTAATCCATTTTAGAATAAGGCTGTAACGTAACAAAATGTGGAAAAAATCAAGGGGTCTGAATACTTTCAGAGCGTTTACCCACCTATCATGGAAAAATGCTATGAAAACATGGGGAGGGTTACTTTATTCAACATGAAAAGCCGCAAACGGCCATCAGAGTTAAACCACCTATTTTTTTTACCACTACATCACTGATGCACACATACGCACACACACACTAAAAGTCAGTCAGTGGGGCAGCCTGATACTGATCTGTAAAGTTACACACTAGGAGGTTTAAAGTAGGCTACATAAACACACACATACACAGACTCACACACCAACACGTACAATCATGCTCACACACGATCAGACGGAACAGAAATACTCCTACAAAGGCCCAGGGAACAGTCAGTCAGTGACTCATTGTCAGTAGGGCAGCTTGACACCGATCCACAGGTAGGAAAGTTACACTCTCCATAGAATAAAGTAGGCTACATATGACACACAAACTCTCACACACACGTTCAAACATCACAGAAATACACAATACAAAGGCACAACACAAATACAAACCATATACAGAATATTATCGTTGTATCAATTATCTTCCAGTGTCAATTCTTACCCAAACAAGCTTGAATAACTGCCTACTGCTCACAGACTGTTCATAAGCCCACACACCTAGTTTAAATAGAAAGATGAAGGGAGAAGGGGAGCAGTGGATAGAGAGAGGTTAGAGGGGGATAGAGAGAGGGATAGGTTATTGGGGGATAGAGATAGGGATAGGTTATTGGGGGATAGAGAGAGAGAAAGGTTAGTGGGGGATAGAGAGAGGGATAGGTTAGAGGGGGATAGAGTAAGGGATAGGTTAGAAGGGGATAGAGAGAGAGAAAGGTTAGTGGGGGATAGAGAGAGGGATAGGTTAGAGGGGGATAGAGAGAGGTATAGGTTAGAAGGGGATAGAGAGAATGATAGGTTAGAGGGGGATAGAGAGAGGGAAAGGTTAGAGGGGGATAGAGAGAGGGATAGGTTAGAGGGGGATAGAGAGAGGGAAAAGTTAGTGGGAGATAGAGAGAGAGATAGGTTAGAGGGGGATAGAGAGAGGGATAGGTTAGAGGGGGATAGAGAGAGGGAACGGTTAGTGGGGGATAGAGAGAGGGATAGATTAGAAGGGGATAGAGAGAGGGATAGATTAGAGGGGGATAGAGAGAGGGATAGGTTAGTGGGGGATAGAGAGAGGGATAGGTTAGAAGGGGATAGAGAGAGGGATAGGTTAGAGGGGGATAGAGAGAGGGATAGGTTAGAGGGGGATAGAGAGAGGGAAAGGTTAGAGGGGGATAGAGATAGGGATAGGTTAGTGGGGGATAGAGAGAGGGATAGGTTAGAGGGGGATAGAGAGAGGTATAAGTTAGAGGGGGATAGAGAGAGGGAACGGTTAGTGGGGGATAGAGAGAGGGATAGGTTAGAGGGGGATAGAGAGAGGGAAAGGTTAGAGGGGGATAGAGAGAGGGATAGGTTAGAGGGGGATAGAGAGAGGGAAAGGTTAGAGGGGTATAGAGAGAGGGGTGGGTTAGAGGGGGATAGAGAGAGGGATAGGTTAGAGGGGGATAGAGAGAGGTATAAGTTAGAGGGGAATAGAGAGAGGGAACGGTTAGTGGGGGATAGAGAGAGGGATAGGTTAGAGGGGGACAGGTTAGAGGGGGATAGAGAGAGGTATAGGTTAGAGGGGTATAGAGAGAGGTATAGGTTAGAGGGGGATAGAGAGAGGTATAGGTTAGAGGGGTATAGAAAGAGGGATAGGTTAGAGGGGGATAGAAAGAGGGATATGTTAGAGGGGGATAGAGAGAGGGGGATAGAGAGGGGTACAGGGGAAAGGTTATAGCGGGGGATAGAGAGAGGTACAGGGGATAGGTTAGAGGGGGATAAAGAGAGGGATAGGTTAGAGGGGGATAGAGAGAGGGATAGGTTAGAGGGGGATAGAGAGAAGGATTGGTTAGTGGGAGATAGAGAGAGGGATAGGTTAGAGGGGGATCGAGAGAGGTATAGGTTAGAGGGGGATAGAGAGAGGGATAGGTTAGAGGGGGATAGAGAGAGGGATAGGTTAGAGGGGGATAGAAAGAGGGATATGTTAGAGGGGGATAGAGAGAGGGGGATAGAGAGGGGTACAGGGGAAAGGTTATAGCGGGGGATAGAGAGAGGTACAGGGGATAGGTTAGAGGGGGATAAAGAGAGAGATAGGTTAGAGGGGGATAGAGAGAGGGATAGGTTAGAGGGGGATAGAGAGAAGGATTGGTTAGTGGGAGATAGAGAGAGGGATAGGTTAGAGGGGGATAGAGAGAGGGATAGGTTAGAGGGGGATAGAGAGAGGGATAGGTTAGAGGGGGATAGTCAGAGGGATAGGTTAGTGGGGATTGAGAGAGGTACAGGGGAAAGGTTAGAGGGGGATAGAGAGAGGGATAGATTAGAAGGGGATAGAGAGAGGGATAGATTAGAGGGGGATAGAGAGAGGGATAGGTTAGTGGGGGATAGAGAGAGGGATAGGTTAGAAGGGGATAGAGAGAGGGATAGGTTAGAGGGGGATAGAGAGAGGGATAGGTTAGAGGGGGATAGAGAGAGGGAAAGGTTAGAGGGGGATAGAGATAGGGATAGGTTAGTGGGGGATAGAGAGAGGGATAGGTTAGAGGGGGATAGAGAGAGGTATAAGTTAGAGGGGGATAGAGAGAGGGAACGGTTAGTGGGGGATAGAGAGAGGGATAGGTTAGAGGGGGATAGAGAGAGGGAAAGGTTAGAGGGGGATAGAGAGAGGGATAGGTTAGAGGGGGATAGAGAGAGGGAAAGGTTAGAGGGGTATAGAGAGAGGGGTGGGTTAGAGGGGGATAGAGAGAGGGATAGGTTAGAGGGGGATAGAGAGAGGTATAAGTTAGAGGGGAATAGAGAGAGGGAACGGTTAGTGGGGGATAGAGAGAGGGATAGGTTAGAGGGGGACAGGTTAGAGGGGGATAGAGAGAGGTATAGGTTAGAGGGGTATAGAGAGAGGTATAGGTTAGAGGGGGATAGAGAGAGGTATAGGTTAGAGGGGTATAGAAAGAGGGATAGGTTAGAGGGGGATAGAAAGAGGGATATGTTAGAGGGGGATAGAGAGAGGGGGATAGAGAGGGGTACAGGGGAAAGGTTATAGCGGGGGATAGAGAGAGGTACAGGGGATAGGTTAGAGGGGGATAAAGAGAGGGATAGGTTAGAGGGGGATAGAGAGAGGGATAGGTTAGAGGGGGATAGAGAGAAGGATTGGTTAGTGGGAGATAGAGAGAGGGATAGGTTAGAGGGGGATCGAGAGAGGTATAGGTTAGAGGGGGATAGAGAGAGGGATAGGTTAGAGGGGGATAGAGAGAGGGATAGGTTAGAGGGGGATAGAAAGAGGGATATGTTAGAGGGGGATAGAGAGAGGGGGATAGAGAGGGGTACAGGGGAAAGGTTATAGCGGGGGATAGAGAGAGGTACAGGGGATAGGTTAGAGGGGGATAAAGAGAGAGATAGGTTAGAGGGGGATAGAGAGAGGGATAGGTTAGAGGGGGATAGAGAGAAGGATTGGTTAGTGGGAGATAGAGAGAGGGATAGGTTAGAGGGGGATAGAGAGAGGGATAGGTTAGAGGGGGATAGAGAGAGGGATAGGTTAGAGGGGGATAGTCAGAGGGATAGGTTAGTGGGGATTGAGAGAGGTACAGGGGAAAGGTTAGAGGGGGATAGAGAGAGGGATAGGTTAGAGGGGGGAGAAGACACGTGAGGGCAAAGTCTGTTTTAAGTGGGCACCAATGTGACTAGGGTGAGTGTGAGGCAACAGTGTTTACAGTAAAGAGGGAAGTACATTGGGTCAGGGTTGCGTAAACCCACACGCACACACATCCTCACAAACTGCACACATACTGCCTCCCTCCATTCAACACTCCAAAAAGTGAATTAAATGACATTTTTCTTTTCACAACTTCAAAATCAAACAGCATGCAAACTGTTCTTCACACTCATGTGCAACCCAAACCCTAAACCTGACCGCTGACGAGATGTCAGAGCTCAAACTGGAGGCCTTGTTCATGGTAATGAGGATCTGTGAAGACCACAACAACATTGACCACCGCTGAGGGGGACCACACCCCCACCCCCACACACACACAGAAGGAATGTACTAGACAGGCTCACGACCTTTGGAATGCTGCGGTCGCCAGACAGCGGTCACAGGGGGGAAGGGAGGCCCTTATTTCCTTATTTGGGGTCAATACTTGTCTCGGCCCTGACGGACGGTCATTGGGTTTGTTTCTATCTATAAGGGGCTCACATGAGCATCTGTCACTTTGACCTCTGACCTCCTCTGTTTGGTATCCATGATGAGAAGGTCAGAGTGGAGGAGGGAGTGGCAAAAAACTTCATAAAAGGCATCTGGCAGATATAAATTCATCCACAGACACAAATAGATTTAGATAAGATTTTACATTTTAGCAGACGCTCTTATCCAGAGCGACTTACAGTTAATGAGTGCATACATTTTCATACTTTTTCATACTGGCCCCCCGTGGGAATCGAACCCACAACCCTGGCGTTGCAAGCGCCATGCTCTACCAACTGAGCTACACAGGGCCAAATAGAATAGTTTTTATTAAATGAAAGATTTTTCCTGAATTTGATAATATAATCGTCAAGCCCATTCAAAAGATTAGGGCACAGGAGCCGGAAGAATGATGTAGTAGGACGACGTCACTTGCACATCGTATATTTAAGCAATAAGGCCCGCGTTGCATCGTGCATAAGAACAGCCCTTATACCGTGGTATATTGGCCATATATCACAAACCCCCGAGGTGCCTTATTGCGATTATAAACTGGTTACCAACATAATTAGAGGAGTAAAAATATATGTTTTGTCATACCCATGGTATACG
The DNA here is from genome assembly GCF_964263955.1 of Coregonus lavaretus. NCBI lineage: Eukaryota > Metazoa > Chordata > Actinopteri > Salmoniformes > Salmonidae > Coregonus > Coregonus lavaretus. Next base: position 168,963 of record NW_028158115.1, read on the forward strand.
GTCTGATATATCACAGCTTTCAGCTAATCAGCATTCAGGGCTCGAACCACCCAGTTTATAATGGAAATTGTAATGCTAAGGCTGTGCTTGCCGTGGGCTCTGTTTTGAGAAAACATTTTTAGTTAAATCCCGACTCGCCCTGTTTCAGTCTGTCCCCTCTGTCTGGTACAATTAAAAAGAACAGCCAGTGCTGAACAGTGGTTAGATCACAGTGCCGGTCACATTCCCTCATGGGGTTGTGGTGTGCCTGTCTGTTGATGTTTGTATAAGCAGCACAATGGTAAGGCTGTGGAAGGAGCACAGGTCTATAGTTTCATTATGATCTAATAATGTGTACAAAGCTTTAAGAACACCTGCTCCTTCCATGACAGACTGACCAGGTGAAAGCTAGGATCCCTTATTGATTTCACTTGCTAAATCCACTTCAAATCAGTGTAGATGAAGGGGAGGATACAGGTTAAAGAAGGATTTATAAGCCGAGAGACAGTTGAGAAATGGATTGTGTATGTGTGCCATTCACAGGGTGAATGGGCAAGACAAAAGATTGACGTGCCTTTGAATGGGGTATATGCTAATAGGTGCCAGGCACACCTGGTTGTGTCAAGAACTGCAACACTGCTGGGTTTTTCACGCTCAACAGTTTCCTGTGTGTATCAAGAATGGTCCACCACCCAAAGGACATCCAGCCAACTTGACACAACTGTGGGACGCATTGGAGTCATCCCTGTGGAATGCTTTTGACACTTTGTAGATTCCATTCCCCGATGGGGGGGAGGTGTTCTTAATGTTTTCTACACTCCGTGTATGTCCATTCCAATGGTGTGTTGAAAGGGTATTGGAACATTTACCTTCTTCATTGTTCTTTGTCTCCAATACACGTTATAAAGCTCTTCTGCCCACTAGTGGTTGAAAGACAGACTAGAGTCAGCAGATCGGTAAGACAAGTCTCCTATCACCCCGAATATTCAACAGGCGGACCGCTATCCGGATAGGGACCCAGAACGGGGTCAATACGGACCGGGATTCCAGACAAAAATAAATAAATAAACAATACAAAAACGTGGGCGAACTCAGTCGGGCTTCGACCCCTAGTATCATATGAACACACGTAAGACATGGCAAAATGTGTAGAATTGCTAACAAAAGGGGTGTGAACAGTTTGGGATTGCATGGGTTGCGAAGTGGGGATATGTTACTACACTGATAAATGACAATTTCCATTTGGATCTTTGTCAAATAATACTTGACCCCGGCCATATCGGTTTCATGGTTCCACTCAGACTGTAGTGCCACCATGTGGCGAGAAAGAGCATAGCCCAAATGAAATGTAATTTATTAAACGCTCAAAGTCAGCCACTGCATTTAAACGTCAACGGTAAATATTTTTGAAATACAAATAGATCACCTGAAAGACAATCACTTCAATGGAGGACGGGTTCAATATAACACCTATAAAACAGAATAAACCTCAAAGAAAAATACATTACTGCAGTGACAGTAATGTATTTTTAACTGATAAAGCAATAAATGATAATGCAATAGTCTGTCAAAACTCAATAAACAAACACTGACAAAGTAAACACACATTAGTACAATTACCTTACCCCACCCAAAACCTTTCTTCAAAAACAACATGGTTCTCAAAATGGTTCTTAGACACAGCATAGCATCTACACCAGTCTCTACAAACATCAGGTACACAAATTCTCACCTGCACAGGTCTAAGGGATGCTTTTTTGTTACTTTTTAACCGGTCCCTCCCTAATTATGATCCAAGGGGAAACACTGACCAAAACTAAGGTTATTACCCTGTCACAACTATCACCAAAGCTATATTTTTTGCATGGACTATGTGATAGTGTGTAAGATATATAATGCAAAGTCAACATGAGTTGAGTATATTAATAATCTTTATTAATATTACATAGTTTAAAACAATAAAGTGACATTGAAAAGGCAAGTGCTTGAATTAAACACAACTATGTCTTACTATACTTCTGAAGACTTTTTGGGACCAACAATGATTCCCATTCAAAATACTATTTTGGCTAACCCTAACCCAAAACCTTAACCCCCAACCCTAATTTTAACCCTAAAATATCATTTTTATAAGTGAGGACCGGCCAAATGTCCTCGCTTCTGAAGTTTTGTTGGTTTACTATTCTGGTACTCACAAATCTAATAAAACGTACGTACACACACACACACGACTAATGGCTCTCCAAATAAAACACTGATAGGAGTTTCAGCTAAATGTTAGGCAGTACAAAATATCATTTCATGCTTGTGCTCTGTTGTCTCCCCATTTGACTTGTAAACAGTTCCACATTTCACAACACTATGAGCAATACCCACATTCACCAACCATCCACTGCCCTCACACCTGCTAATGAATTCACCTTAAATAACACCATCACATTCTGTATCTTTCAACATCCACATTCAATCGTCATTCTCGTGTAGTCATGTCCCCACTGAAATCAAATGGGGCTTTTTTTTTTTTTTTTACCATGGGTGGCTGTTATAAGACATTGTTTGGGGGAAACCCTCTCCCTGCTCTCTTTTTATGCATTTCTTCAGAAAGACTGTAGTCATGTGTATATAAAACACACAGTGGACAAAACATTAAGAACACTAATATTGAGTTGTACCACAACCTTTTGCCCTCAGAACAGCCTCAATTCGTCGGGGCATGGACTTCACAAGGTGTCGATAGCATTCCACAGGGATGCTGGCCCATGTTGACTTCAATGCTTCCCACAGTCATGTCAAGTTGGCTGGACGTCCTTTGGGTGGTGGACCATTCTTGATACACACAGGAAACTGTTGAGCGTGAAAAACCCAGTAGCGTTGCAGTTCTTGACACAAACCGGTGCGCCTTGCACCTACTGCCATACCCCGTTCAAAGGCACTTCAATCTTTTGTCTTGACCATTCAACCTCTGAATGGCACGCATACACATTCCATGTCTCAATTGTTTCAAGGCTTAAAAATCCTTCTTTAACCCATCTCCTCCCCTTCATCGACACTGATTGAAGTGGATTTAACAAGTGACATCAATTAGGGATCATAGCTTTCACCTGTTCAGTCCATGTCATGGAAAGAGTCCTTAATGTTTTGTACACTGTGCATATCCTTCATTTGACATTCAAAATAACAGTCTGATAGAGAATTAAAGTGACATCTTTCCATTATTGTTAAGACATAAAACATATTGTACATTAGCGGGCACTGCAGGGGCGTGGTCTCTGATTCATATAAACTCCTAATATGAGCTACCTATTTAATGCTAAAAATGTACAAATGCAATATTAGGAGAGAATTTCTATTGAACAAAGCCCATTCATAAAAATGACAAAAACAGATTAAAAAATAAGATCACTTTATAAATTTGTAAAAATAATAATAATAATAATAATAACCACCTCGCTCAAAGCTGAAACACTGAAATGCAACTTACACAGTTTACATTTGACATTTTAGTCATTTAGCAGACGCTCTTATCCAGAGCGACTTACAGTTAGTGAGTGCATACATTTTTCATACTTACCATTGACAATAATTACTTAAACGATCTGGTCTATATACATATTGCTAATAACACTATCATCATATGTTATTAATTTCTGTCTCGGTCTGTATGTGTATATATACACACAATCTTCCTGAAGCAGCGTTTATCTGCTTAGGGAATGCCGTTTCTCCAGTTAACGATCCTCACATTCACCACTACCTAAAGCCTATAGAACACACCCTGTTCCAATACTTAAGAAATGCACCCATCCTTCCTCCCTTTCTGAAGTGTCAGAACAGCGTACCCAGGGGTGTTGACCATGTGAAAGGTCGTCCCTCAGCCCATATGGACCGCATCATTATGTGAGACCTGTCTTTGCTGTTTGGAGCTAAATGAATAACAATAGCTTGGCAAAAGGATCGTCAGAAGATGGCTTTACACATGCAGTGCAGTTGGAGTGTTGGTTAGATACACTGGTCAACATTCTAAAGTGCTATAGCATATTTGTTGACATTAGCTGGTGTTAGTCTTGTGTTGAAAATAAATGGCTGATCTGGAATAGGTGGTTGATTTCTCACGTCTTCCATATGGCTTAAATGCACCGAAGTGGATATAAGGCCACAGAATGTCTGCTTGGATCACTTTAATTCACCTGTTCAGTTTCAATCTCTGAGTACTCCATCTTCCACATACTTGTCCCATCGAAACGGCACCTCTTGGCATATTTGTCGCTCTTGGCTTTCAATCCTTCAATATAGAACCTCCTGGAATGCATCTAGTCCCAACCTTAAATATCAAAAGAATCTCCTTTCCAATGACGAGTCAACCACGTTCTGGTGCAGAAGCTTCATAATGTGTTCACAATGCAAGTTCTCAGGCTGTGGCCAATTAATGGCTTAAATGTGCATTTCTACTGTCCATCGGCAGCTAGCTCAGTTCCTGTCCACATACAGTGAACACACCATGGTTCCAGTGGGGCACAATTCCATTCCCCCCCCCCCCCCCCCCTTTTTTTTGTTGCAGTAGTAGTTCTCCCTCCAGACCAGGAGGTGGCGCTGTGGGTCTGTCTACTTGGCGTGGCGTCCCCTGGCCTGGGGCCCGGGGCTAGAAGAAGTGCCCAGGCATCTGCTGTGGCTCCTCCAGCGCTGGCGGAGGACAAAGTCGTAGTTGGCTGAGGTGGACATGGCGTAGAACACGTTGGCCTTGTCAGGGATCTGAAGTTCTGGTGGGAGATGGAGGGGACATATAGATCAGTATGGGTTGTATGGGGATATTACTGAGTGCCATACACATTTGGGGTGTATCTCAATAGTCTATGGTGGCTTCTCCTTGTCTCCTCTCCTTTATCTGCACTGATCAACAACAGAGGTGAAAGCAATGCAAAATGCAGTTTAAAAGTGCAGAGGAAGAAAGGAGACAAGGGAGAGTAAGCTTTTTCCTACTCTGACTGAGCTCACCTTTGTCCTGGGCCAGCAGCTGTGTGAGGCCGAAGTCTGTACAGCTCATGTTCTCCAGGTTGTGTTTCTCCAGGGCCCTCTGGATCACCTGGGGAGTGTGGTCCTGACTGGTCAGCTGAACAAGAGGCACAGAGAGACAGGGTTAGTAGAACACACTGGACATATCAGCTGCTTGAAATGTACACTCTTATAAGGTGGAAATTCTGCAAAAATAAAACCCCAGTTATTATTATTACTACAATCTAGAAAATCAACTACCATCCCTAACCAGTGAGGAAAGATATGTGCATTTTAAGGGAGTATTTGCTTTGTCAACTCACAGATGAATAGTTCTTAAGAGTTCACTCACCAGAATGCTCTTATAGACGTTCCCGTTGTTGCCACACTCCACGCTGACCCTCACGATGCAGGAGTCAGCTACCTGCTTGTTATAGACAGGCTTACAGCACTGAGGAGAGGAGGAGGAGAAACAGGAGGAGGCTGAGGAGGAAGAGCAGTCAGGGCTCATGGCCATAGAGGAGTAGGAGAGGTCGGGCTGGGAGGAGCTGCAGGAGGTGTTGGAGGGAGTGGGGGAGGAGTTGTTGGAGGAGAGTTCTTCAGACACGTTGTGGAGCGAGCCTGACAGAGACTGGGAGAGGGGAGGAGAAAGAGATTAGATAAATGCTCCACGCTAACTGGCTAATAACGTAATTGATATACATAAACAAGGTCAACATGTAACTTCAGACCTGGATTCAAACAGTACTTTAGCTGTGCTTTATTGAGCTTGCCTGGCACATTGGAACCAATAGAATACTCCCCAAAGTGTAAACCCTACCCAAACGGCTCTCCAGGCAGGCTCAATCAAATGCTAAAAATATTTGAACGAGAACAAATAATACTTGAACCCAGACCTGATTGAACCCAGATCTGATTGAACCCTGGACATGGTATAGGACAAGATAAATACTGAACAAGGGTATGTACCTTGAGTTTGTCTCTGAGGGGCTGTGGTGAGGACAGATCCTCCATCTCAGAACCACTGGAGCCTGATGATGTCACACTGATCTGGTCTGAATGGGTCTTTCTGCTGGAGACGTCAGTGACCGACAGCAGCCTACACACACAAGAAAACGGAAAGAGTTACTTCAAGTGCTCACAAATACCTCAAAACACTCACATGTTCAATAGGGTTTAGGTATAGACGGACGCCCTGATGACGGCGTTAGCCGGTACGCGCTTGTGTATTTTAATAATGATTTAGCCCACACAATAAAGGCTTTTAACTTTCAAACCCACACGAGTGCCTGGAATATGATTTTTTACACCACTTAACACCCATTTGTGGTTATCATTTTTCCTTTTCAATGACTATTCCCCTCCAAGAGAACCTGTGGGTGTTTGGGAATACCTGAAGCACTCTTGCTACTTCTTTTTCCTCAATAGATTCGGAACATTCCTAAAATGGCAAAACAATTCAATAACAGACTGCTACACTATAGCCTGGGTACCAGTCTTTTTAATTAACATTCCACTCCTTGCCACTCTTTGTATTTGGCCAATGACAGGAGTATATTTTGTATTCAAATATATATATTTATTTTATTTCTCATTAAAATACTAAATACACTCCTGTCATTGGCTGAAGACAAAGAGAGATGACAGGAGCGGAATGTTAGCTAGAAAAGACCGGTACCCAGACTAGCTACAACACAGTGAAGTTTTGTATATGGTTAGAGAGTGAGTGGCACAGGGTAAATAATACACAATGTTAGAAAGGATTCTTGACATTTCAGCCATAGGAAGGTCAGACTTACGAGGCGAGCTTCTTGGCGAGCAGGCGGTGGCTCCAGGAAGAGGGGGAGTTTGGACAAGGGTCGACCGGATGCTCCAGAGCACGGGACAGCTCATAACTCTCCTGGTCATTGAGCATGGTGTGGTTCTGCAGCCAGGCTGAGATGGTCTGGTCTACTGGGAGGCTGTAGCAGGAGCAGAACGCCTGCAGCTGGCCAATCTGAGACAGGATCTCAAACTCCTGAGGGAGGGAGGGAGGGAGAGAATGTCATGATACAGCCAACTCACACAGTACTGTATGGTTACTGAGATCGGTTGCATTTATTTTAAAAACCACTAGGGGGTGACACTTACCCGTCTACGTTTCTCAAAGTTGATGAGGCCACCCTGTGAATTGGGATACAAATAGGGTTGAAATGATCGCACATGTATCAGATCATTGTAAATGCAGACAAATAATAGACAAGGAAAGTGGCTCATATAAATATGAGTGAAAAGTTGTGTGATGTTCTGACCACCAAAAAGTCTAGGAAAGCCACACTCATACTGATTAAATTGGGTTAGATATTAGTATTTTGATCTCACCTCTACTGTGTCTGTGAGTGCAGTATCCAGCATGGTGAGGACTGTCAGGTAGGTGCCCAGGTAGGGGACTACACCACTGGTAGGGCTCTGTTTGAGGGACAATAAGACTGTAAGACACTACGTCATAGAGCAGCCTATGCTAGATTATTTTAGATGCGTCCCAAATGGCACCCTATTCCTGCCTAGTGCACTAATTTACCAGACCCTTGGTCAAAAGTTGTGAACTAAATATGGAGCCATTGGAACACATATGTTCTAAACAATGTAAACAGTTTATATTGTGTGAGGGACAACGGGATAGTATGTCATACAACAGTTCACGGCGATCATGTTCATACACAAAGCATAGACAGAATCATCATCACCTAACCTTTATACAACATTGACACAATGCTGAACTATGATGATCCACGATGACTAAAAGGGTCTAAGTTAAATCAACTTTGTACAACGTAAATTCAAGTGTCATTAAAGTGTGGAAAAGGCAACTGTTGTGATTTGAGCTGACTAAGAGTTTCCACTTCACGAGAGGATGGAAATTAAAAAGGAGGAAGGTTGGAACGGAGAGAGATCTATATTAGGAAATCTCAGCTGTGGTCGATCACTGTCTGACCCAAATGGCACCCTATTCCCTAAATACAGCACTACTTTTGACCAGAAAGTAGTGCACTATATAGAAAATAGGTTGCCATTCGGGACACACCCAGTATCGCAGCCTCAGGCTGCATGTGACTTGTTACGGAGAAGTTGAAACTAGGACGGGTCAGGACCATTAAAGGGTATTCCTACCTCACTTCCTCTTTCCTCTCTAAAGCATTAGGAAGAGACTTGTTTGCTGAGCTAACAGTATTATTTTAGTATTTTTCCGCGTCTATCGTGCTCTGTGGTCCAAAGTCAAAGAATAAGGAAGCCACATAATGGTCGGCTGATTTTTCAATGGATTCGCACGATTGTTGTGGGCAGTAACTGAATATTACCAGCATGCTAGCTGTTCACCCAATATACTGAAGGTGCTCATAGACAGAAGTTATATCATTTTAGTACAGTACAGATCATGTTAGAACACCTACAGCACAGACAGGAAGTAGTCTTACCATCTGTTTAGACATGGGGCACAGCCGGGGTGACTTGGGGGTGGCGTTGTCATCTGGCTGGCTGCCATCCTAGAGAACAGCAAAAACAACAGTCACATTAGGCTTGGTACAAAAGGGGCAGAGCAAATCATTAAATTGCCAGCCATTAGCCAAGAATCAATAAAAGCTTCTAAAAGGTTCTTACATGTGAGACTGCTTTGGAATAGTGTGTATTATTCACAGTCATGCTACCTCATTCTACTTGTTTTGGCTTAAACAAGTACATGGAGTTTGATATGAGATGGGTAGGGCAATCATAGCAAGCCAAATAGCTGTTAAATAATACTTATTGTACAGTGAGTGCAGTACATAGTTTATTAATTAATTAATGAATAACTACTTAGTTCTTGTTATTATTGGGTGTGGTGTCTGATTGGGTGTCCCCCTGTCATGATAAGGCTGAGATTGACCAATGAATCACCTATAAACACAAGCACACACCCTTCTTTAGATTCAGCCAGTGGTGGCACTTTAAAACGGGGAGGACGGGCTCATAGTAATGGCTGAAACTAAATGGAATTGTATCAAACACCTGGTTTTCCCATGTATCCCATTCCATTCACTCCATTCCATCCATTATTATGAGCCATCCTCACCAGCGTCCTCTGCTCAACACACACCAAGTCACCTCCGCCTGGTAATAGATGTTGCTGATTTTACCCAGAGGTGTGTGTGGGTTCAGTCAAAGCAGTGTGACTCATAATGTGCCCAGCCCGAAACTGGCAGTCATATTGAATCCGCCACCTTTAGATGTGGGCCGTCAACAAAGCCAACAAGTAAAAGTGAAAATAGATAGACAGTGCTATCGGATATGACTGACCCTATTTGATTGTGTGGCCATCTGCTAGCCATATACAGTACAATGGCTCTTTTGTGCTGAAGTGTACACTTCAGATATGATAACAGCCCTATCATTATACTGTATTAACACCCATATCAGTCTTTTAGTTGGCGGCAGGTAGCCTAGTGGTTAAGAGCATTGGGCCAGTAACCGAAAGGTAGCTGGTTCGAATCCCTGAGCTGACTAGGTAAAAGATCTGTCCATGTGCCCTTGAGCAAGGCACTTAACCCTAGTTCCTCTTGTAAGTCGTTCTGGATAGTCTGCTAAATGACTAAAAATGTAATGTAAAAAATGAATAACAGCTCACGGAACAAAGATGGAGGTACAGTAAAGGTTACTACTCAGGTGGAAAAAGCCTTTTTAAGTGGTAGAATTAGAACTCTATGGTTATTGTTCCATTCTGTGGTTCTATGGTTATATTCTGTGGTTCTTACCTCCACCAGGATCTCTCTGCTGGTCATAACACAGTTCTCATCTGGGAACGTCTCACACAGCTGGTCGAAACAGGCCATACAATCCCTAAAATAAAATAAATTGTCAGTTTTCAAAAATGTGCAGTATGCATCTCAGCCACCATATTCAGGGTTGTTTTCCGCTCAAAGGAGAATATCCGAGTGATTTTCAGTCCAGAAGTAGAGTAAATCTGGGTCTGAGAAACTTACCCTCAGAATCACTGGCTGACAAAGTGTAAACCTGCTGCGCCTCTGCATATCTCACCTGTTGACGGCAGCCCAGGTCTTCTTGAGGCGGTACACAGCGTTGGACTGCAGGGCTGACAGGATGGCTCTCAGAGAGGAGAAGTTCTTCAGCGTTCTGCACTCCTACAAAGGACACGACCAAACACAATGTCACATTTAGCCACTTTTCCTGATTTTCAATGCACAATAACATTGATAAATATATATTTATTTATTTTATAGCTAAACATGTCTCTAACATGTTCTATCTGGCTTTGCTGACCTGTGCTATGGCAATCCACCTCTCTATCACCCTGGCCCTGAGGGTGGGGCTGGTGTGGGGGAGGAGAGGGGAGCTAGGGGCCGTGGATAGACTCGGGGTTGAGGAGGAGACCGAGTTCGGAGACGTTGACGAGGGACACAGCAGGGAGGTGATGACCCGGTTGGTGACGGCGTTGAACTGGGCGATGGTGGCGCGGACAGTGGGCGCCACGTTGCGGCTCTCCTTCTTGTCCCGCTGAGACCAGACACAGCCCAGGCACTGGAACGGGACCACCTTGATGAAGAGCTCCTATAGGAAGAAGGGAGGGAGGGAAATAAACTTTGTAAGCTTTGTCATTCATGCAGAGTGATTGAACAGAAAGGGTCGAGTTATAAAGATGATTGACACTTACAGCGTCTAATCGTGTCAGCTGCTCTGCCACTTCTATGACAGGGAAGTCCATAAAGTCTCCAGTCTCCTCCTCCTTCGGTACTTCCTCTCCTGACCCCTCCTCTTTCTGCTGACAATCACTATTATCTATTGGTGCAGACTGATCCAGACTAGTGCGATCTAGGAAGAAAATAAAAGAGTTACTAACTACCGTACCACCATCCTAGCAAAATCACAACTTGTAAGACTTCTACTGGTGAGATAGGATGCCGTTTTTTGCTTGTGAGAAAAAGGGGCAAGGATAAAATCTTGAAACAGTGATGTACTACCTACATTTGTCCAATAAAAACACAGTTTGTTTTCTGTTGAAAAACATGTCTCTACGGTGTGCCTTACTGAACGCTACCAACCTTCTTCCTGGAGCTTCTTGAGCAGTGTCTCAGCTGTGTGTGCGAGGCGACGGAAGGCGAGGCGGTGGCGGAGGTGGAAACAGAGCAGCCTCAGGGAGGGGTGCCGAGGGGGTTCCCTGAAGTCCTCCCTGTGTTCCTCTAGCCAGGTTCTGATCAGGGGCACAAGGGTGCTGGGGGGGGGGGGGGGGGGGGGGGGGTGATGATTCATATCAAGGGTGTTTTTTTTATGAATTAAAAGTACACTTGTATTTTATGGTGAGAAGACATTGTAGAAGGAGTAGAGAGAGTGAAGTTACTCATACCTCCTTGGGCAGACAGTGTTGTCCAGGTTGGCAATCATATCATCCCTATGGAAATAGAGATATGCAGTAGTTAGAAAATAAACTAATATTTGCTCACTGGTTACTGCTCCTACAAGGGATTTAGTGGTACAATGCAATGTTTGACCAACATTGTCGATGTCACAGAAATAGTTAGCCCTCTGCTACTCTCCTCCCACACCATGAGTCTGACAAGCAAGAGTAGCCCTTTACTGACATATAAACTACAGAGATCTGACCTTCAGTGGAAAGCCCATTGCTGTCAATTACAATCTATGTGCCCTGGAGCTAGCTCATGGTGACGTCAGTTTCAGCCTAAAGGAAGACTATTGCTACCAGGGCTGCAGAAATGAGGGTGACTGTTTAACAACCAATAAATCATTATCTCTAGGGTTCTAAATGTCATGGATCAGAGCAGATAGCTTTTTACTGGAGTTTAATGCAAACTACTGAACTGGTAAAGGGTCTTACTAGTCGATAGCACAGAAAAGTTAAATACAATGTTATCGCAGAATAAGGTTTCCAGGTTTTCCAAAAATCCCGGTTGGAGAATTCCTGGATTTCCTGAGGGAATAAGCAGAAGATCCAGGAATCCTCCAACTATGATATCTGGAAACCTCCGAATTTTTGGAAAGTTAACATAATTTAGCAACTTTATTGCAGAAAATACTATACTTAATAACCTATGAGGCAGCTTTTTTAAAAAGGAGTCTGTAAACATTCTTGTTGGATCTGTCATGTGGTAGGTAATTAGGAACCGGTTAGGCAAACACATAACTGAGGGACTGTCGCCTCCCACGACGTCACACAAATATGTATGGGGTGACACTGAATTATTCAAACTAGGACAGACTTAGAACATTAGAATTCCTGCATCACGCCAAATGCCTTCCAAATATTGTTGAAAGAGGTGTAACCAAGGGCAGCCTCAGAGGTTAGTCAGGGGTTATTAGTCTGATAAGATTTCAGGTCATGTTGTATGGTTCCCATCTAGTCCAAGGACTCCAGGCAAGACTCAAGGGTTTACTTTACAAGATGTCTTCAGTCACAACTGCTTTCAATGACTTTTCCCATTTACAAAAACACTACTTAACACTTAATCCGTCTAGCCAACCTATCTTGACAGTAAGTGTCTGCTAAATTACCATTTCACAAAACATTCAGAAGTAACATAGTCTCTGTAACCATCTCACCTCTGGAAGACCAACAGCACTGTGCCACATAATTAATTACATTTCTGTTAAATGTATGTTTCTCTGAATAACAAAACACAGCAACCACCATATAATAATATTCTGTGTCTCACCTCTGGAAGAGCAGTTCTATGAGTGTGTTGGTGGTGGTGAAGGCTCTGTAGGTGGACAGAAACACTCTGACGTAGTCAGCTTCCTGGTGTTTTGAGTCCAGCAGGTGGGTTACCAGGCGCTCCAGGGTCCCCGCCTTCAACCGACGCACCTTCAATCAAATACAATCAACTTTGTTCATAATGAACTTTTTACATTAGCAGTTGTCGCAAAGTGCTTGTCTCCCTCTATCCTTCCCTTTCTCCACCTCTCTCATTGTCTCGTCCTTTATCTATCCCCAGTCTCTCCCTCTCCATCTCTCTCTCTGATCACGCTTTCTCTCAAAGTGCTTTTACCTTCACTGTGTGGTACTGGATGAAGTTGAAGGCCGATGGAGTGGACGGGGACTCTGCGAGAGGGTCTGAGGGGTCCTGGGTGGAGGGGCTGGGGAGCACAGGCTCCCTACACAGGGTTATGCCGAACACGGCCCCCTCTTCCACCTCCTCCCCCCACTCCTGCACTGGGTCCTGGTGAGAGACAAAGAGAGTGGAGGTGAGGCTTCAATAGAATAGACAAGTGATTGCACATCAAGGGTTTTGTTGACATTAGCCAAAAGTGCCATCACACACACAATTAATCAAAATGGGTTTGCCCGTCCTACTAAATTCACATTGACATTTAACTTTAACTGCAGTGAAGTGGCCTACATTTTCCTCATGCTTTGTGACAAACACCACAAGCCAAATGTAGAGATCATCACATTCAAAGCATTCAAGCAATGAGCAGTTTAAGCACAGCTACGTCAATAGCATCATTCCACAGATGCTGCTTTCAAACAACCTTGAACTGAGAATTATATCTATGATGGCACTGCAGAGGCATCTATTAGTCTGTCTAGCTGGTATGAGAGCTTTTTAAAACATTAATTGCACATCTCACAATGTTAAGGGACCGAAATGTCAAACGTATGGCACATCCTTAGCTAGACATTGATCTATGCAAATGTAAATGCTGCAGAGGCACCTGCTATTAGACTGCATGCCTGTACAGCAACAGGTATGTGATGTCATTAAATAGATAATACACATTTCACAACGTATAGGGACCTAAATGTCAACGTGTGGCATGTTTTCAGCTAGACATGTTTTTGGTAACAGTGGAATTTCCTATATGATTATATCCCATCTGACCGGTATACGAGCACATTAATTAGCAATTATAGATTTAAAAATGGATAAGGCTCTATGTCAAAAATGTGACAAGTTTTTAGCAAGACATGTGCAACATCGATGCTCCCTCCACTCAAGCTATACTGCCTTTCCAGCCCAAACTGCATCAACTCCCTTTCCATCATCCGGAGCCGAGTAGAGATAATATTCAATCTCCATCAAAGAGGACCACAATGGAAATACGTTTAAGTCATCCTCAACGTTTTTAAATGCATTGCATCCATGTGTTGTTGAATTGTGTTATTAAATGGTCAAATAAATACAATTAAATAAAAACACTATGGCGTTTCCTTTTTTTTCTCTCAGAGTAGAGGCCATTGTATGGGGTGAAACCCAACCAAACACCGTTTCTTACAGAGGGTACGTCCCAAATGGCAGCCTATTCCCTATGGGCTCTGGTCAAAAGTAGTGCACTATATAGTGAATAGGGTGCCATTTGAGACACAATCAGACACTTCCTGACATACAGAAGGCGCCCAAATAGCCCATAATCCCATAGACTAGACAGAGGTGATACCCTGACCATGTAACCAGAGAATCCAGTTTCAGAGAGGGCAGAGAGTGGCGCTACCAGCTCTGTAGCCCCTAGACTTTGACCCGACTGGGTGGGTAGCCAGAAGACCCTACCAAGACCTGTAGCTTTTAGGCAAAGCAGAACTCACTGTATCCATGCGGCCTACCTACCCATGCATTAGAGAGTGCTACAGAACCTCTAAGTATGTCTGTGTTCTGTTCACGTCGCTAACAGAATTGGAGTAACACTTTTCAGTAACATCTAGCAGTTCTCAGTCCCTAGAGAGAGCCCATGAATGCCAAAATAATAACTTCTAGGGTGAAAATTCTAGCTAGTATCCCACTAACACACAATGGAGAACTAAGCCATATACAGAGAATGAGGAAACAAGGAAGTTTCCACACTATCAGACATATTGGATCTGAGAGTCATATAGACGGCAATGTCCAAACTCTCTCTCCGTCTATCTATCTATATGGCTCTGGTTGATGCTATTCACAGCCACTAAAAGCCTGTCGATATCCATAGCCTGTCGTAAAGAACATCGATAGGCTCTAAATGAGTGTTTTGTTGTCATTATACAACACCTAATGGAGACAGGCTGGCTGCTGAGGGAACGGGAACAGGAGCCACTATTTACTGCCCCCTCCATGTCTGTGTCGGTCTCCTCCATATGCCAGACATGCAAGTTTTGTTGATAATTCTCCATGGTACACTGGTCTGGACTGGACCATTAGGCTAGCTCAATGTTCTGTCCCTGTCTGGTGTGTGTACATATACACATAAACAAATACACATGCATGCATATGGACCTTCAAAAGAATCAAAAGGACATAAAAATCGAAATATTAAATCTTGAAGACAATATTGAGTTAAAGCTGTTGTGATATCACAATATGGCCCTATAATAATAGTTTTGATTATTTGCTTTGTTATTAAATTAAGTATTTATTTGATAAGTCAAGTTATGAAGGTTTAAAATTATTGTAGGCTATTGTTTTTTTAAATAGTAAAATCTCACAGGATAAAAAGGCTGTGTAATTGATAGACATACATTTCAAAAGAAGTACAGTAAGCAATGAATAAAGGTAAGACTAATACCATTGACAAACGCCATTTCCCCATATTTCCCAGTCGTTTTAGTTGATGAAAGAAGGTAAAGTTTCTAGTAGTTTAGGGAGCCATTTCTTCTGTTTTGCTGCTGGTAGATACTGATATTCCAATGAAGTAATCCGTGAGTGACCGAAATAAGTAATGGATGACACAGCCAGTAGCCTAGTTCCGCAAATTACCTGGGATGTCGCTGATCCGACCAAACAAACAATTCTTGATGAATTGCGTATAATGTCGAGTTCATTTTATATACTTTATCAACTCAAACGACATAAAAAAAAAATAGATTAATATACTTCTTAGCAGGCTTCAAAACTCGATAGCCTAGCCACGACACAGTTTGTCTGTGCGAGTTTCGATGTGCGACAGCTGGATTCTGTGCGAGTCGCAGTGACAGCACCTGAGCGCGAGAGCAGACGCTGTACTAGCAGGTGAGGGTGGGGCGGTAGTCTCGATACCACGCGCTTTTACGTCAACACAGATTTGGTGACAGCAGTGTCACAAACTGACAGTGACAGCCATGTCATTCACAACTTTCACACTTGTAATGTTTTTTTCTGACTATTTAGGCAAATGACAATAATTTAAAAAATAAAAATAAAAAAATGTGCACCATCTTAGTAGGTATATATGCTGTCTGATTACGGTAGGCATACTATAGCCTATAGCCATAACAGGAACATTGGAAATATTTTCTTAAATGCATTAATTCACTTTCTACTCTCAAACACTGGAGGCACTATGATCTTTTTGCCATCAGTGTTTTGGGAATATTCAACAGTTTTACACTATCACAAGTCTGAGAAAATGCTTCAGGCAAGAACAATAGGCCTGTAATGTGCTTCTCAGGTGACTGCAGCTGGCATCTCCGTCATACCTTCTTACTGCCACTAATCTGAAATCCAGTCGGGACAGTTCTCAGGACTCCTCTCAACCCATGGTGTCTGTAAGGGGTATGGCGTGGTTGGAAATGCCACAGAAAAACAAGTCTGCTCTGTTCCTATTGAGTGTTCCAAGCCAGTGTCACCTGTTGCTGTCCTTTCCTACTGACTGACAGTTCCAAAATGACGTAGAAGCAGACCATATTTATCATTTGGTGAAGAGAAACATGTAGGGTTTTTGTTGAGCTGAACATTAGCTCTTTAGTCCCAATGTTCTCATAGCCTTGCATGAGCCTTGGCTTGTGCGAGCCAGAACGGCTCATATAGCAGGATCCTATCTCCTGTTTCTGTAGCGTGAGGCAGCTTAACATACAAGTACACCCCCTGGACAGGACACTAGTCTATCGCAGGACCTTACCTCCAACATATCTCCTTAATTCTGAGTGCCAAGCGAGATGCATCGGGTCCCATTTTTACAGTCTTTGGTATGACTCGGCCAGGGATCAAACTCCCAACCTTTCAGTCTCAGGGCGGACAAGTGCACTAAAATCTGATGAAAAAGTTGTCACTGTAGTCTAATCTACTTTTATCCCTAAATTGGCCCAATGATAAAGCGCCGCGATCGCCCAATGATAAAGTGTCAACCACCACTAGCTCAGCAGATGGCTTTTGATCAATGGCGGTTTCCATTCTAAACTCCCCTCATTAGCAAACAGTGGGTTTCAAAAGGGGAGAATGGGTAACTGTTGCTTAATGAGTTTATTTTCCCTCTCTCTCTCTCTCCTCTGAATATCTGAACCATGGCCATCCAATGCCACACTGTCAGTCCAGAGAGGCACGACAAAGAGAATGAGAGAGGGTAGCCGAGGGGGCAGGGTGAATAATTAACGTTAATGAGACACACACAGACTGAATTCACAACAACGCACAACAATTGTCCGACTTGATAACATCAAACCAAATTCATCTCAATTTTGTATTCTCTTTAACATGAGTAAACTGTATTTTTGGAACAATATTTATGTTCTCATGAAAACTGTGGACATGTCCAAATGATAGCGCTTATCAGAAGAGACACATTAAAACAAGCACGCTTCAGAAATGACAGATAGACACACTTCCTGGTGGACTTCCTTCCTCCTCAGTGTCAAAAATAGCTACTGTGTTGCTGAAAACAAAGGAAACAAAAGCAGCAGCCTACATGAGAACAACCACTGCTCTGACATAAAACCACCTCACACTGAGGTACATGACAGCTGTTATACAGCTTGACCACTCCCTCTTACCATTTACGCAGTAACCTAACCTAGACAGTAAAGTTGGCCCCTATAAATCTCAACCCTAGCTCTGCAACTGACGTCACTGGAGACGTCAGGCTCTTGTAAATCAATCCTGGTAAGAGGAAGATCCAAAAGTAAGGCAAAACAAAACAAAAATCCCACACCAGTTTGAGTTCAACTGGATATTCTGACTCAAGAAAAGTGTTTTCATGTCGTATTCAGGAAGCTCCCACTCACTGGTTTCACTTGCCAAGTCCCTGTAGGTCCAATACCTCACATTTATGTGGTTGCAATGGAGCTACCAAGCTAAATGACTGCTCAAATGTGTATGCACAATAACTAAATAGGGTGTCAGTCAGTCAAAACCATTCGGCCTCTACACATTGAGACTCAAGCAACTCTTTTACCCAACTGGAAGGGGAAACGCCATGCCTCCAAATCTACCCTCCTAAATGATACATTACCATTTGATAGGTACTTTACACAATACTGAGTCAGACAGACCTTTAATCCTCTACGCATTGACACTCAGGCAACCCAGTCACCCACTTGAAAGGGGAAACACCATGCCACCACCAACTCTACTCTCTTTGGCCCTTAGCTATAACGAAAGGGCAAACATCACCTTTCCACCAACTCACCTCAGTGACCTCCGTGTCCAGCAGCTGGAAGTGCCTCAGCCAAACCCCCGGCTCCATGTCTGTCAGGACGTCCACACGGTGGGTGTGTCGAAGGCACAGCAGTCTCTTCATCCTGCCTACCCGGGCCCTCAGGCCCCTGCCGTCCCCTTCTCCTCCACAGAGAGATAGTGTAGACCGCATCTTCATCCACAGGTAGTAGAGTCCTCAAGGTTCTCACCTGACAAGGGGAGAGTAGAGAGAGCCCTTACAACCACACTAGAGTACAACCATGTACAACCATGTAGGAGAAGTGACAATGATTGAATGATAGGTCTACAGAACAGAATGAAAGTCATCCTTTTTTATGTTACTTTATTGCCAATTTTCTAGGAAATTCAGTAATCTTATATTGCAAGGAAGAGGTTAAATAAAAAAGACAAAAGAGTAATTCAACAGTACAGTACTTTATGGGAATTTCTTAATGACATTTAGAGGGCTAGATAGCAAATATTTTGGAACATTGAATTCCTGTACATTACCCTAACATATTAATTGGTTCATAGAAGCACAATGACATCCATTTTCTGAACCAATTCCATGAAAAGGGAATGTTGTCTACTTTTAAGAACAGGAAAAATACCTAAAATAATTTTCAACAATTCCTCCAGTCAATCTATGAAACCATGACCAAGTCAATCATGAAGCCACCGTCTGTCTACGTAATCACTGCTCTTTCCAGGACCGACAGGCTTTGTTTGCGCTTAACCCATATAATCCTTTGTTGACTCCACACCTCTACATCTTTGAGGCATTAACATAAGTGACAAAATATTATGGTTACAGTTTCGTTGTCACTTAAGTTGATCTAAATAATGGTCCACAATAGTGTACTGTATGAACATACCAATCTGATTCTCTATAGTCTTTTACATGCATCTCAACCCGTCCCTTCACCCAAAAGGAGTAGACAACACATACAGTGGGGAAAAAAAGTATTTAGTCAGCCACCAATTGTGCAAGTTCTCCCACTTAAAAAGATGAGAGAGGCCTGTAATTTTCATCATAGGTACACGTCAACTATGACAGACAAAATGAGAAAAGAAAATCCAGAAAATCACATTGTAGGATTTTTAATGAATTTATTTGCAAATTATGGTGGAAAATAAGTATTTGGTCAATAACAAAAGTTTCTCAATACTTTGTTATATACCCTTTGTTGGCAATGACACAGGTCAAATGTTTTCTGTAAGTCTTCACAAGGTTTTCACACACTGTTGCTGGTATTTTGGCCCATTCCTCCATGCAGATCTCCTCTAGAGCAGTGATGTTTTGGGGCTGTCGCTGGGCAACACAGACTTTCAACTCCCTCCAAAGATTTTCTATGGGGTTGAGATCTGGAGACTGGCTAGGCCACTCCAGGACCTTGAAATGCTTCTTACGAAGCCACTCCTTCGTTGCCCGGGCGGTTTGTTTGGGATCATTGTCATGCTGAAAGACCCAGCCACCTTTCATCTTCAATGCCCTTGCTGATGGAAGGAGGTTTTCACTCAAAATCTCACGATACATGGCCCCATTCATTCTTTCCTTTACACGGATCAGTCGTCCTGGTCCCTTTGCAGAAAAACAGCCCCAAAGTATGATGTTTCCACCCCCATGCTTCACAGTAGGTATGGTGTTCTTTGGATGCAACTCAGCATTCTTTGTCCTCAAAACACAACGAGTTGAGTTTTTACCAAAAAGTTCTATTTTGGTTTCATCTGACCATATGACATTCTCCCAATCCTCTTCTGGATCATCCAAATGCACTCTAGCAAACTTCAGACGGGCCTGGACATGTACTGGCTTAAGCAGGGGCACACGTCTGGCACTGCAGGATTTGAGTCCCTGGCGGCGTAGTGTGTTACTGATGGTAGGCTTTGTTACTTTGGTCCCAGCTCTCTGCAGGTCATTCACTAGGTCCCCTGTGTGGTTCTGGGATTTGTGATAATTTTGACCCCAGATCGAGGGAGATTATCAGTGGTCTTGTATGTCTTCCATTTCCTAATAATTGCTCCCACAGTTGATTTCTTCAAACCAAGCTGCTTACCTATTGCAGGTTCAGTCTTCCCAGCCTGGTGCAGGTCTACAATTTTGTTTCTGGTGTCCTTTCACAGCTCTTTGGTCTTGGCCATAGTGGAGTTTGGAGTGTGACTGTTTGAGGTTGTGGACAGGTGTCTTTTATACTGATAACAAGTTCAAACAGGTGCCATTAATACAGGTAACAAGTGGAGGACAGAGGAGCCTCTTAAAGAAGAAGTTACAGGTCTGTGAGAGCCAGAAATCTTGCTTGTTTGTAGGTGACCAAATACTTATTTTCCACCATAATTTGCAAATAAATTCATAAAAAATCCTACAATGTGATTTTCTGGATTGTTTTTCTCAATTTGTCTGTCATAGTTGACGTGTACCTATGATGAAAATTACAGGCCTCTCTCATCTTTTTAAGTGGGAGAACTTGCACAATTGGTGGCTGACTAAATACTTTTTTTCCCCACTGTAGCCTGGTCCTAGACTGTATGTTCTGTAGCCAACTCTTCATGGCAATGAACACACAGAGGAGTTGACTGAAGAACAAACATACCATATTACCAGGCTAGGAAACAAATATAAAGGACAGTAATTTACTGCATTTGATTGGTGAGCTTCTCCTTAACCGCAGTTTGACAGATCAGCCCAGATTCATCTTTGGAGCCATGGTGGTTGTACAGTTTCTCTCAGTGATGAAAATAACATTCCATACAGGGAAACTGTGTTGAGATGCCATATGATTTGGCAAGACAGTACAAACAGATCTGAGAACAGCCCAGCCTTTTCTTGCTAAGACAGAGGAAGTAAATACAAAAAGTACAAAAGAGAGAAAATATCTGTTGTGTCAACAAGAAGATGCCAGACAACGTTTGTGTTGGCACAACATGCCCCGTTATAAATGGAGTTTCTTTTACCAGCTTTACGGAGAAATAGAGAAAGGAGGCATAGCATGACTTGGCCTACCTATAATAATAGCCATTTTTACCCATATAATCATTTGACCACGCCTCCATCTTTGAGTCATTAACATAAGTGGTGCCAAAAATAAACACAATCAAATATTTAGAAGACAAAATCTCAGTGATGATTGATTGTACTGGTTGGTGCTTTAACAACTTATGGTTACATTTTGGTTGTCACTTGTGTTGACGTAAATAATGCATGAACATGAATGACACTATTGGTCATCCCAATCTGATTCACTATAGTATTTCACATGCATCTCAACCCGTCCCTTCCTCAAAAAGGTGTAGACAACACATAGGCTGGACCTAGACTTTAAGGGTTCTGTAGCCAACTCTTCATGGCAATGAATGAACACAGAAAGGAGTTGGCTAAAGCAAAAACAGACTATATTACCAGGCTAGAAAACACAAATATAAAGTACAGTAACTTACTGCGTTCGATTGGTGAGCTTCTCCTTAACCGCAGTTTGACAGATCAGCCCAGATTCATCTTTGGAGCCATGATGGTTGTACAGTTTCTCTCTGAGTGATGACAAGAGCATTCCATACAGGGAAACTGTGTTGATGGGGAGCTTGGAGTTGAAGAGACTGGCACTGAACAGTCACTCAGTGATTGTTGATTGTACTGGTTGGTGCTTTAACAGCTGAACTATGGAGAGCAAAGGAAAGAGAGAAAGAAGGGCGGCTGGTTCCCTTTCTTCTCTTTCCCTGCTCTCCTCTTCTCCATTGTGTAATGTTCTAATACGGTACTGTATAAGTAGTCTGTTGATTACAGATCTGTCAGGTCCAATATCTTTCCGCTTAACTTATCTCTTCATTAAAAGTGACCGAGCCCCCAACTCTGCCGCCTCTCTTTTGTTTTCTTGTTGGCAAATCATCAACACTGGAGAGATGAGCCATGCTTCTGGCTTTCTGTGTGCATCGTACCTGTATTTCTGGCAATTAATATATAAGGAAATAATAGGCCTACAACTATTAAGATAAAAACGTTTTTGACCATCAACTATATAGAGACAATAGTTTGTTTCTTACCTGCGAATATCTCCACATTTCATGTTTGCATTGATTTTTAACCAGGGCTGATAGCATGTTTCGTTATCATTTCACATGATGGTCATTTCATAAACGTTGTTTTGATTAGAAGTCCATGGCAACTGGCCTCATTGACAGAGTGTGTGGAGCGGAAGGGTAGTTCAATTTAGGAAAACACAGTTGTACAATGACTAATTGATTGCCTAGCTAATTATCTTAAAGAGGCAGGGTACCTGTTAGTCTCCCTCTCGCTCTCTCTCAAGTCATCAGGTTGGATAAGGGCATGAGGTACCTTGCCTTGAATGATGTTCAGACAGGTTGTTAGAACATTCTCTTCAAGAGAACGAAAAATGTAATTGGGGTTGCTATGTGGACAGGTACAGAGTGAAGAGAACAAACAATGTGGATTTTGAAACCTGAAACATGTGTTCTGGAATGTCTGCTGTGTAAAATAGTTTGGGAGGTATGTCTCGTTGGCTACTTTCACACAGGCAGCCTAATTCACATAATTGGGCTGCCTGTGTAAATGCAGCCATTTAACCTCAGGCAGACAAGTGTGCATTTACACAGGGAGCCTAACTCTGACCTTTTTCCACTAACTGGTCTTTTGACCAATCAGATCAGCTCTTTTGCCACTAATTGGGCAAAATATCCGAATTGGGCTGCCTGTGTAAACCAATGTAAGCCTATGAGTTATGCCACTCCCTCGGACCAGTCGGCCACCTCGGGCTGGGCGAAGTCGGCCGTGGGGGCGGTCCACTCGCCCTGGAACTCCTCCTTGCCAACAGCCTTCTCGGCCGTGGCCTGCTCCTCCTTCTCAATGAGTTCTATATCCAATTGATATGAACTTGAACATTTTGTATTATGTTCAAAAAACTAAGATTGAAAGCACACAAAAATCATGAATTTTTAAAAGCTAAGATTAATGGTATAGGCATATAATTTACATTCAAACTTGAAAAGTGAAAATGCAGACGCTTCAAAACCTTATTCCTTATGATGTATTTGTTGACTGTCTTTTTTGCCATTTATGAATGTGTTATTCAATGCATTTCTATGGGCTATACTAGTAAAGGCCAAATTCAATATTGTATCAAATATATATTTTTATATATTTACACTTTTATGAATTAAAAGCCTGTTATATTAAATGAAGTGCCCTTTAATACAAACCACATGGAGAATTTAATAAAACTGCAAAGTTGTATGTCACATTCGTTCTATACATTTAATATGTAGGCTAATGGGTGTGTATTGTGTGAGAGCAACCAATTGAAATCTAGCCCTAGCTCTGTATTAGGCACTTTGAAATGAGGTCAACATTGTTCCCTGTTAGGAGAACAAAAGTAAATGGTGTATATGTGTTCACCTGACCCCCACCACTAAATACACACCCATTATGCCCTGACCTTTGTTCTGTCTCTCTGCTTGGCATTCACCTCTTACTTTCTGTAGCTGCATTTAGTGATACTGCGTCATAACTTCAGTAACTTCAAACGCCCAATCTAAAGCAAACACATCCTTTTCTTTCTTGTTGCGTCTGTGGAAAATTGTTTATTGCTTAAACATTGGTCGCTAAGGCTTGTTACAGCCCTTTGAGTGTCAATAGTGAAATATCTGATAGATTTGCAGGGGCTGCAAAACTACAAAAACGACTAATTGAAACCTGTTCTCATTAACCAAGCAGGCTAAAGCGATTTCCAAGTATGTTCCTTCTCAGTACTATTACAGTGCACTGTCTGAAACATCATGTTGTACACCATGCATGCCAGGCATTCATACTGTCAAACTCACACAACAAAGAACGCTTAATCCCAATGACTCATTCCGCTGGTTTGTAAAAGCTTTTGTTCCCCTGCCTGTCCCTCACCCCCAGCTGTCACTGTCTCGTTACATAAGTCACAAAGCCAGCATCATGTGAGCGAGCATGGAGAGAAGAAGGGAGAGAGAGAGGGAAGGAGTGGAAGAGAGAGAGAGAGAAAGGTGGGGGGTGGGGGGGGGGGGGGGGAGGAGGGAATGAAAAAGAGAGATACGGAGAGAGATGGCAGTGAGGGAGGGGAGAGAGAGTGAGAGTTATTGGTTCATATCTCTGATTCTACGATATGAGGAAAGATTGTCCCATCAACAAGGTGTTGGAAGTAGAGGACAGTATCATTAGTCATAGTTCAACTGAAGCACTAACAACTGGGTCATTACACCAAATTAGTGCCTTTTGCGTCCATTTGATATTAGTAGAAATTGTGCGTCAATATTGAATTTTAAAAGCCTGTTAAATGAAATGAAATGCCCTTTAATATAGAATTCAATTAATCTGACTTGCTAGTGGCAAAATTCAGCATTTTGACATGTCCCTCCGTGCATCCTCTGTGACTTCTAGGAAGATTTTAACTCACTTAACCCCAACATTTCTCCAAATGTCTCTGGTTTTAATATGGTGAAACTTTTCATTTTTAAATATATATTTTCTCTCAAAATAAACATTGAACATCTAATAGTGAAATCATAGTGTAAAAGTAGATGGCTGATTTAAGATGAAATTGTTAACCCTGTCACGGTCAACCTTGTTACTTTATTTGGCACTTAATAGGCACTTAGTATATAGTATTACATTTGATTTAACCTCTTGAGATGGGAAAATGTGTTTTTATGTGTTTTTATGAAGTTGAATGTTGAATGTAAAAATTAGGTGACCAAGTTACACTTCTCAAAAGGCAATGAATTGGTGGAACGACCCAACTAATTGAATGTCAGGCATAAAGGAAAAATCAAAAAGAGAAAAAACATTTTCTTAATTAGGTCAATAGAAAGTCTAATCATAGCACAAGGGTGTAGGCTATGGCTCAGACTGACAGAAAGCATGTCCTTAGATCAGTAGCGTGAGGTTCCCTGTAGTTCCTCAGATGTGAGGTGTGTCTTTCCTGTAAGCCAACTTATGTTACACATTTTCTCATGTCAAAAATGGACAATAGCACTCGTTTGTTAAGTAGTGTAGTGTATTGCATCGTAAGGTGACCCCTTTATTCACAATAGATGGTTTTGGACCATAAAGAGAGAAAACCTAAAGAACAGAGACAGGTGACCTGCTCTTACAAAACCAAGTGATGCTTTCATACTATTCACAATACCTTAGGTATATAGCGGATGTGTCAATACAATTGGTACCGGTAGTTTCATTGAAATACACTTTATTGTCAGAGGAAACAGTCTTCTCAGTTTCAGGGTGTGTACAGTACACTAATTAAAGTTGGTGTTTGGTTTCATACTGTAAAGACGTACAGTACATGATGGCGTGATTGATGTGTAAAGACAGTAGTCATAAATTCTAATGAGACAGAATATTAATGTGAGTAATAGTGAAGGAAATGTTTTGGTGGGTAGGCTACTATGTTTGGCATGACAATGACCATATGATTTGGCAAGACAGTACAAACAGATCTGAGAACAGCCCAGCCTTTTCTTGCTAAGACAGAGGAAGTAAATACAAACAGTACAAAATAAGAGAATATCTGTTGTGCCAACAAGAAGATGCCAGACAACATTTGTGTTGTCACAACATGCCCTGTTATAAATTGAGTTTATTTTACCAGCTTTAGGTAGAAATAAAGGAAGCATAGCATTACTTAGTAATTCAGCACTTTGTTCTGTTGTACAGCACCAGTCAAAAGTTTGGACACACCTACTCATTCAAGGGTTTTTCTTTATTTTTACTATTTTTTACATTGTAGAATAATAGTGAAGACATCAAAACTATGAAATAACACATATGGAATCATGTAGTAACCAAAAAAGTGTTAAACAAATCAAAATATGTGTAATAGTTGAGATTCTTCAAATAGCCACCCTTTGCCCTGATGAAAGCTTTACACACTCTTGGCATTCTCTCAACCAGCTTCACCTGGACTGCTTTTCCAATAGTCTTGAAGGAGTTCCCACATATGCTGAGCACTTGTTGGCTGCTTCTCCTTCACTCTGCCGTCCGACTCTTCCCAAACCATCTCAATTGGGTTGAGGTCAGGGGATTGTGGAGGCCAGGTCATCTGATGCAGCACTTCATCACTCTCCTTCTTGGTAAAATAGCCCTTACACAGCCTGGAGGTATGTTGGGTCATTGTCCTGTTGAAAAACAAATGATAGTCCCACTAAGCCCAAACCAGATGGGATGGTGTATCGCTGCAGAATTCTGTGGTAGCCATGTTGGTTAAGTGTGCCTTGAATTCTAAATAAATCACTGACAGTGTCACCAGCAAAGCACCCCCACACCATAACACCTCCTCCTCCATGCTTTACGGTGGGAACTACACGTGCGGAGATCATCCGTTCACCCACACTGCGTCTCACAAAGACACAACGGTTTGAACCAAAAATCTCAAATTTGGACTCCAGACCAAAGGACAAATTTCCACCGGTCTAATGTCCATTGCTCGTGTTTCTTGGCCCAAGCAGGTCTCATCTTCTTATTGGTGTCCTTTAGTAGTGGTTTCCTTGCAGCAATTCGACCATGAAGGTCTGATTCACACAGTCCCCTCTGAACAGTTGATGTTGAGATGTGTCTGTTACTTGAACTCTGTGAAGCATTTATTTGGGCTGCAATTTCTGAGGCTGGTAACTCTAATGAACTTATCCTCTGCAGCAGAGGTAACTCTGGGTCTTCCTTTCCTGTGGCGGTCCTCATGAGAGCCATTTTCATCATAGCGCTTGATGGTTTTTGCGACTGCACTTGAAGAAACTTTCACGTTCTTGAAATTTCCGTATTGACTGTCTTAAAGTAATGATGGACTGTCATTTCTCTTTGCATATTTGAGCTGTTCTTGCCATAATATGGACATGGTCTTTTACCAAATAGGGCTATCTTCTGTACACCCCCCCTACCTTGCCATAACTCAACTGATTGGCTCAAACACATTAAGAAGGAAATAAATTCCTCAAATTAACTTTTAACAAGGCAAACCTGTTAATTGAAATGCATTCCAGGTGACTACCTCATGAAGTTGGTTGAGAGAATGCCAAGAGTGTGCAAACCTATCATCAAGGTAAAGGGTGGCTATTTGAAGAATCTCAAATATAAAATCTATTTTGATTTGTTTAACACCTTTTTGGTTACTACATGATTCCATATGTGTTATTAGATTCAGTCGCAGGCTGATTTTTTATTTAACAGATGGTCAGGGGACCGGAACATAATTACAAATAATTTGTAGACCCGCGAGCCGCCAGTTGGGGAACCCTGTACTAAATCATTAGAGCAGGAGTGCCGCATTCGGTCTTCCACGAGGTCCGGAAGGCCTCACTTTAAATTGATTATATTTCCTCGCCGTCAAAATTAGCAACAAATGGTCCTCTATCCATTGCTTTTGGAATTTCCCCATGCTCCCTGACTGTCTAGCTTTCCTTCCAATGACGGTTAGGAAGCTGGACAGAGTGAAGAGACTGTAAATGTAGGTCCATTATAATTTCCAAGGCTCGACATTAAGGTTTTTCCGCTTGTCCGGGGCAAGTCAAAAAATTAATTGGACAACCAGAATATATAGATTTCAGCAACAAAAATCACAATATCAAACAATTACTCCGATCAGAATTGGATCAGGCAGCGCACAGCAGGGCAGTGCATGGTTGACATTGAGTAAATTGCCTATATTCCTATTTGCTATTGCCTATTTCAATAAATATGTTATATTTACACAAAGCAAGTTGCTCTGCTGCCCATAATGATTTACAACCCATCACAAGACACACAGCCAGCGAAGCTCGTTGACTGTGTCACTCGCTCCATCTGCATGCTTCGGCACAAACAGGTTAACATTTTGTTTTTTATTATTATTATTTATTTTTATTGTGATTTATCAGGGGGTGCTGCAGCACCCTCAGCACCCCTAATTCCCGCGGCTATGTGTACTTCACTCATTTTCAGTCACCCTTTTGGCCTATGGTGTTACAGACCTTTTTTGGGTGGGGACAAGTGACTTCAGCTTTCGGACAAGTAAAAAATCAGTCCTACTTGTCCCAAGGACAAGTGGCTAAAAAAGTTAATGTCAAGCCCTGATTTCTACACAGTTTCAATTTGGCTTTAGTCATTTCAATGGCGTAAAAAAATATATACAACAAAAAACACCTGCGGGCCGGATTGAATGGGCTCGCGGGCCAAATCCAGCCCACGGGACGAATGTTTGACACCCCTGCATTAGAGCAATCTTAAATATCCAAAGATTGTGTAATTCTTCAAATCAAGCTTTTTATTGATTTTCATTCCTATTTTGATTACAATTTTAGAATCTACAAATCAGTGGTGTAAGTGGGAAATCAATTATTTTGTGATCAACTGCTTGTGACAAAATCAAGTCTTGCATCCCTAAAGTAGCTAATGTGGTGATTGCATGGTACTATATGATCTGCCACCACAAAAAAAAACGTTCCCCTAGCTACAGTATCATCCCTAAATATGCACTACCGTTCAAAAGTTTGAGGTCACTTAGAAATGTCCTTGTTTTCGAAAGAAAAGCAATTTTTTTGTCCATTAAAATAACATCAAATTGATCAGAAATACAGTGCAGACATTGTTAATGTTGTAAATGGCTATTGTAGCTGGAAACGGCTGATTTTTTATGGAATTTCTACATAGGCGTACAGAGGCCCATTATCAGCAACCATCAGTCCTGTGTTCAGTTATGTTAGCACAGCTGGAAACTGTTGTGATGATTAAAGAAGCAATAAAACTGGCCTTCTTGAGACTAGTTGAGTATCTGGAGCATCAGCAATTGTGGGTTCGATTACAGGCTCAAAATGGCCAGAAACAAATAACTTTCTTCTGACACTCGTCAGTCTATTCTTGTTCTGACAAATTCCATGCGAGAAATTGCCAAGAAACTGAAGATCTCGTACAACGCTGTGTACTACTCCCTTCACAGAACAGCGCAAACTGGCTCTAACCAGAATAGAAAGAGGAGTGGGAGGCCCCGGTGCACAACTGAGCAAGAGGACAAATACATTAGAGTGTCTAGTTTGAGAAACAGACACCTCACAGGTCCTCAACTGGCAGCTTCATTAAATAGTACCCGCAAAACACCAGTCTCAACGTCAACAGTGAAGAGGCGACTCCGGGATGCTGACCTTCTAGGCAGAGTTGCAAAGAAAAAGCCATATCTCAGACTGGCCAATAAAAAGAAAATATTAAAATGGGCAACAGAACACAGACACTGGACAGAGGAAGATTGGAAAAAAGTGTTATGGACAGACTAATCAAAGTTCAAGGTGTTCGGATCACAAAGAAGAACATTTGTGAGACGCAGACCAAATGAAAAGATGCTAGAGGAGTGCTTGATGCCATCTGTCAAGCATGGTGGAGGCAATGTGATGGTCTGGGGGTGCTTTGGTGGTGGTAAAGTGGGAGATTTGTACAGGGTAAAAGGGATCTTGAAGAAGGAAGGCTATCACTCCATTTTGCAACGCCATGCCATACCCTGTGGACGGCACTTTATTGGAGCCAATTTCCTCCTACAACAGGACAATGACCCAAAGCACAGCTCCAAACTGTGCAATAACTATTTAGGG